>NC_056749.1:399870344-399937844 GCF_019279795.1 Protopterus annectens
TAGAACAAAGACCTAGAAGACTGCTTGTAAGATGCCCCCCCCAAGTTGGCTGTCATCTGTTTATTAGGGTTTCATTGAGCAGCAGGAGAAAGAATGGGCTTAATGCCACTAGAAGGGATGCTGATGGTTGGGAGACAGTAACTCAAGTCACAGTTTCTTTTATTTATTTAATCCTTTGCCAAGTGTACCAAATACTGACGTGAATATATGTGACATGCCACATACAGAAACCACTGAAAATGAACCAGTGTTAAGACTAAGAATTATAAATCACGCACATCGCATATCTCAGTCCTGTACATTAACCCAAGTGGATGACATCCAGGTATGTAATGACATCCTTCAGATACCTAGATTTACTCACTTATGAATTACAATGTTTAGTCGAAGTATTAACAATGAAAATGTAAAAAAAAAATTTAAACTGCTGCTATATAATTATCAGATGCGCAATAAAATTACACGATACACTGTGAATGTACCCTCAAACAATGAGATATTATTTATAAAGGAAGTATGTGTCTATTGCATTTTTTTATGTAATAACCTTGTAAAAGACAATAATTCACAAAGGATTTAATATGTCTGATGCCAAAACAACAGACAGCTGGCTACTGTGGTCAAAGAGAACAGTGTTAAAAGTGAAATTTATAGGCATCATTTTGTTTGAGTATGCAGCCTGTACAAGGATGTTGACTTTGAGTTCAGAAATATGCACTAGAATAACTATCTGGTTAGCAGTATAATATTATGGTCCTGCCTAATTTATGGATTCGGCTGGCAGTAATATTTAAGCTCTGTTACTAGGCTGCAGCGTTGCCGGTATGCTCATTACTAACACACTGCACGTGAAATGCATAAACAGGAGACTGACAGCGAAAGAGAGACAGAGAGAGAGGGAAACAGAGTAATAAAAGGGAATGTGCTTGTATTTCTCTCCTAAGCTACATAGACTATCACTACGTTTGGAAAGCAACATATTTAGTACAGATAGTACCCTTACAATGATAGTTTGTACATTAACATGATAACTATAACAGCCTTTAAAAATATGATTTGTCTCATTAACGGCCAAAACAATAATGCAGAAATTCATTTCTGTTTTCATGGCTATCACAAATGTCTTTTTCAGAATGCGATTTATTCTTTATAATGTGAATAGTTATTTTACAGATATAAAAGATGAGTATATCTGTATGTTTTCATGCAAGGTACTATAACATTACAGCTGTTACATAATTTTACTTTAGAAATGAATAATAAATGTATTACTTATTCACTTTTTGATTGTTTTAATGTATATTTGGAAGCAATGTAACACTTTTAAGATGTCACAAATAACATAATGCACAGTGTTACTACCAATTAGCAACTGACAAATGATGAAAAGCAAAAACGAAACAAATAAACCAAAACAGGAATGTGAAAAATGTATATATAAAATTTATATTGTGAGACTCAAAATTTCTACATCTGTGATCTTCAAAGTAATATCATACAAATTTCATTTGCATACCTTTCGGAAACTTTCACAGAGAACTGGCAAAGGCATAAGTTCGTCTTCTTTCAATTCCTTTAAAAACAGAATAATATCAGAGTCAGGTATGAAAACAGAACATAATTCTAAGTGCATTTGCTTGTTAACAGTTTGAATTTTACCCATTCTGAAAATGTTTATAGTGTGCAGAATTCATTGAAACAATGCTTATAAAATATATGGGCTCTTAGACACTTATTTTCCCTGATCTTAACCTGGCTGGTGCAAATTAAAATTGAACTCTATCTCTCAAGAACAAAAAGTTTTCAGATGCGAAGGCAGAAATGTATATTCTTAACCAGAATTATCATGAGAGGAAGTTAAAGTTAAGCAATGAAAGACTGGGGGGGGGGGGGGGGGTGTTACAGCAAAAAAAAAAAAAAAAATCAATGCACTGCATATCATTTAGTCTCTTAGAAGACCAATCATATGAATGTTTACTTATTCAGATGCTTTCCTTTGAAAGGATTAATGTTGTGTTTGCTACTAATTTATAAAGCTTGTTCTGTGAGATGTGGGTGGACTTGTTTTTCATTTTTTTTAACTGGGAGATACTCAGCTTGCATTTCCTGCATTCAGCATTATATTACAGAATAGACATATAACACTGTATTTTGATCTCCATAATTAGAGAGAACAAAGACTTGCAGTTAAATTATATACATTCCAAAAGAATATGCTCCTGTTTTACTTTTTGTGAATGTCTTTTATTTGATTATTGCATTACAAATTATGCCTAAAAGGAAATGTGTTTTCACTATCCACCTCTCTCTGTCACACACACACACACACACACACACACACACACACACACACACACACACACACACACACACACACACACACACACACACACACACACACACACACACACACACACACACACACACACACACACACACACAAACACACACATTTATATAGATAGAAGATAGATAGACAGGCAGATAGGCAATGAGATACAAACAGAAGGGAAACAGGATAATAAGATACTTAAGGAAAACTTGTATTGGAGAGAAAAAAGTACAAGAGCATGAGCCACTACTAAGTAGGGCTAGTATAGAGGGCTGAGAGTAATTGCCAGACTCATACTTAGAGGTTTAAGCACATAGAAACAGAAAATGACAAAAACATAGTCTAATTTCTTCAATAATATCCTCATAGCTAGACTGGAACACAGATTGCTCTTGGCACCTAATATGGAAACTCTGAAATCTGTGCTAGTTTTAGGCAAAGATATGAATCGAACAGCACTATCCATACGAAGAGAGAGAGAGAGAATTTCAAGTCAATGGATAATGGATGGTATCACACTCCATCAGAATTCTTGTATTATAATTAATTTCATGCTGCAAACATTTCTAGAAATGTTTGGTAAAACACTATCATTTTTCTATGCAATGTTTATATAGTATAGAAAACTTGTCAGTCAGAAGTGTATGTAACTACTTATAAAGCAGAGGACCATAAGGGTTTCTGTTACTGGCCGAGACACATTTGCCCCCTTAAGTAAAAAACATGGACATTATACAAGATAACGACCAGACAGAGGGTGTATGGCAGACAACCCCCACCAGTAGAAGATACTTTATTTCCCTGTAGTTTATACCCTTGATACACTATTGTGCTTAGAAAATGGACTATTTGTAATCTTGTTATTATTTGCCTTACTATTAGTAAATATTATTTTTTTATATTGTTGATGTAAAATATGTTTTCCACAATATGTTTGAAGGTTGGTGTTAGATATATAATTATTGGAGGAAATAGTTCACATTTGAAATATGAGTTATGTAACAGCTGAACAGATAATTCATATAATATGGTCAATGTGTGCCGACATATATGCACAGGGAAAAAAAACATGCATGCAAATACAGATATACACACACAGATATACATATATATATATATATATATATATATATATATATATATTTGGAAGTAAAGTACAAATTTTTTTAACTAGCCCAAAGAAATCACTGAACGTTAATCTACTGCAGTTATGCCAGCAAGGAATTTCATAGCAGACTTGCAATGCTTACAGCGCCACTGCTTTTGTTAGCATGTGCAGAATGTATCATTTTTTGAAAAATGTTTTTGGTATGGCGCACAATTTTTTTTTTTTTTTTTTTTTACCAGCTACTCCTGACTTCTTCTTTAGATTGTCCAATGCTCCTTATCTCACTAGGGCCATGGTATTAAGGAGATACCTTGGGTCTTTTCCTTCACCTGGTATGTCTCGACCCTCTGGAACATAAGACCTCTTAGCTACTGGGTATATAAATACTCTTGTGAATAGGGGAGACGAGTGGAGAATCTGGAGCCATCATACTGTGAGCAGCAACTTTTTTTATTAAGTACTACCTTCAACTGACCTGCAGGACTGGAGCCTTTATGCTGGGAGCAGCAGCTTTTTTTCTTTAAGTACTACTCCCCACTGACCTGCAGGTTTAGAGCCATCATACAGTGAGCAGCAGCTTTTTTCGTTAAGTACTACTCCCCACTGACCTGCAGGACTGGAGCCTTTATGCTGGGAGCAGCAGCTTTTTTTCTTTAAGTACTACTCCCCACTGACCTGCAGGTTTGGAGCCATCATACAGTGAGCAGCAGCTTTTTTCGTTAAGTACTACTCCCCACTGACCTGCAGGACTGGAGCCTTTATGCTGGGAGCAGCAGCTTTTTTTCTTTAAATACTACTCCCCACTGACCTGCAGGACTGGAGCCTTTATGCTGGGAGCAGCAGCTTTTTTTGTTAAGTACTACTTCCCACTGACATGCAGGAGTGACGCTAACATACAGCGAGAATCAACTTGTTTTTAATGTACTACTTCCCATTGACCTGTAGGACTGGAGCCATCATACAGTGAGCAGCAGTTTTGTCGTTAAGTACTAATTCCCACTGACATGCAGGAGTGAAGCCTTTATACTGTGACAGCAGCTTTTTTTAATTCCTACTTCCCACTGACATGCAAGGCTGGGCATATAATGGTGATGAGTGAAATGCCCACATTTCCATTGTGGTGCATCCCTCTTGTCTCTCTATCTGCCATAGTAATGACTCCTCTTTTCAGTGCCTAGATATCATCACCAAGGCTTGTAAGGTGGCCCCACCTCCTGCACATCCTCATACCCTTACCCCAGGAGACATGCCCCACCCCATGCACATCCGCATTCCCTTAATACAGAAGACATGGTAGACAGTGTCTAATTATTCCTGTTATACACAGCCAACTACAGCAGGTGTGTGAGACACTGGTTGGACTTGGGTCTCCTGGGTCATAGTTAGTACTTTTCACGCTACACCCCAGAGCAGGCACAGCACATAGATTTGGCACCAGAAGTAGGTGCTCTTGTATTTTACTGTGTGTTCCCAGAACAGAAAGTCACCCCTTTGGAACATTAGCTAAACAGAGAGGGTTTTCGATTCTCTGAGGTCATTTTGCAAAGATCACTTTTCAGTTACTAGACTTAAAACACTGTCACTGTTGTCGTAAAAACTAAACATTTCGGTGCACTACAATTCCCACAGACCCACTCACTTTTGCTCTAGTATTTGGAGAGAAAGCTTGTAAAAAAACCAGACGTTCAAGCTAGAAGAGCCTATTATCAAACTATAAGAGTAAAGAAAGTCTTGTCTCCTATAAGTAAAAACTTAAGGTTTCTTCTTAGACACTTGCAAGCATAAACATTTCAAGGATAATGAGAGATATAAACTAGACCATTATTTACTTAATCTGAGTACAGTTTATTTTTATTGATAGTTAATTTATTATTTGCTGCAGAAAGTGTAATATTAGTTCCCATTTGTAGATTAATTATCATTTAATTGTTTGCATGTGTTTTGTCAAGTCTCATTTTAAATAATCTGCTGCTATTGCATATGCTTTACTCCAGGTCATAACTGAAATCCCTGTAGTAACTAGCCTTGTATTCATTGACTTATTTTATGAGGATCCTTGCTGAGCAAATAGTGGAATAGCAATTTATTCAGTGCATTAAATCCAGCAATTTTTATATAAAGAATAAGATCATGGTAAGTGAAAATTAAGGTAAGCAAAACAAATAATTACTATCATATGGTAATAAAATAAGACATGAAATAAAGTGTTTAGAAAGGCTTGCAGGAATATTAATTGACGTATTAATTTGACAGTTTTGATTTATAAGCATTGTTTCCTTAGATGAAAATCAGTTTTATAGTTATATTCTTATATATGGACCTGTATACACACATGAGCGCGAGCATGTGTCTTTGTTTGTGTGTGTGTGTGTGTGTGTGTGTGTGTGTGTGTGTGTGTGTGTGTGTGTGTGTGCATATATATATATATATATATATATATATATATATATATATATATGCACACATATATGTACATGTTATATATACATGGTCATTGGCTGATAATATGTCAGCATTGTGTTAAAATAAATACAGGTGAAAATAAATGCAGTCTTTAGTATGGATGTATTATTACTGTTTTCTTGCACAATGGAGACATTTCACAATGAAAGCTTGTATTTTTGTCACATAGTTTATATGTCTGTGTTCTTAATACTTGTAACGTGCTATTAGCTCTTCGCAGTGCTGCATGAACAGAATCAGCTTTCCTTCTACTTTAATGACACAGTTTATTGGCATTAAATACAGTTCTGATGTTATTGGTTCAATTGTTTAGTAATAGATGAATGATTTGTAGTCTTTGCAGAAATATCATATCCATTTTGATTTGCATTTTTTTAATATTGCAATTATATGTGCAATCAGCAGTATTTTATTTATATTTTATTTTATGCATTTGTCAGCTGAGTAAATCCATTAGATACAAGACTGTTTTCAGGGGTGACCGAGGAGCATTGTCTGGTTAAGTGAAGGCTACCCAGAGTCACACAGTGCACCAATGCAGACTGCACAGAGTCACACAGTGCACCAATGGAGATTGCACAAAGTCACACAATGCACCAATGGAGGTGGATGAGAGTCACACACTGCACCAATGGAGGTTGCACAGAGTCACATAGTGCACCAATGGAGCTCGCACAGAATCACACAGTGCACCAATGGAGACTGCACAAAGTCACGCAATGCACCAATGGAGGTGGCTGAGAGTCACACAGTGCACAAATGAAGGGAGCTGAGAGTCACACAGTGCACCAATGGAGGCTGCACAGAGTCACACAGTGCACCAATGCAGCCTGCACTGAATCAAACAGTGCACCAATGGAGGCTGCACAGAGTCACACAACACCCCAATGGAGGCTGCTTAGAGGCAGACAGTGCACCAGTGAAGGTTGCTTAGAAGCAGACAGTGCACCAGTGAAGGCTGCTTAGAAACAGACAGTGCACCAGTGGAGGCATCCCAGAATTACACAGTTTATCAGTGGAGGCCACACAGTCACACAATACAGCAATGGAGGCTGCTGAGAGTCACACAGTGTACCAGTGGAGGCTACAGGACTCAGACTTAGACTAGAGGATGGGACTTTTTTACCAACTTATAGTTTTACTCCTCTGTGATAACTGCCAGCATACCACTCATTTATTGCACTATACCCCTTATCAAGCTCAACCCAATATTACGGCTTCTTTGAAGCAGGAATTCAAACAGGTTACTCTATGAGTGTTGCTTCAGTCTGGAAGTGAGGCTCCGTGAGGCTAATAATTATGCATGCATAATGTGGGTTGTACCCTAATATATCAGCTGAGAGTCCAGTGCAATACCAATGAAATCACAAATCTCAGTATTAACAAAGAAATAATAGGTGCAAAAACTTGAAGAAAAGCATGTCTCATACAGAGGACATCATTTACCCCATATTTAAAAAAAATTTGTATTCTACTTAGATACATTACTGATTATGTTTTTAATCTATATTTATGCAAAACAGTTATTGCTGTGGCAGAGCTTTCTATTTTGCCATCACCTATTGCTTGCTCTCCTTTTCATTGTAAAGCAATATAATCCCTCCCCCAACATAGCTGCCTAATTTTTGTTTCTGTTATTTGCCCATATGTATTTTTTTAAAATTCATTGTGCAAGATATCTTGACGGATTAATAAGAACGTGCTTCACCACCTTGCAAAGCATATGACTGCATACTAAAACATATAACTTCTAATGCATACAGAATCATAAGACAAACTTTGACAACTAAATAATGGACTTGCAAATGAACTGGTATCAGCATCATCCCTTTTTTCCATTCTGTACATGGGTTTGTGGTGTCACATCAATAGTGACAGTTAGCAGGAGCCAATATTCATTGCACCAGGATACTTGGATATTCTAATGAGAACTAAGTAATGTACTTATAATGAACCATTGTCTAGGTAATCTAAACAGTGATATACATTTACACATATACACACACACACACACACCACACACATGCACACACACACACACACACACATATATATATATATATATATGTATGTATTTATTTATACATATGTAATGACATCAATATACATAGAGATATTCCATTACAGATTTGTGAGGGTTTTGTTTTACAGATGACGAACCTGACCATCTTCTAGTTTTTGTTTTCCTGCTGATTTTTTGTTGTTCATCATTCATCTGCTTTTCGATTTTATTTCAGTCTTCATTCATTTATTTGAGGTTCAGCTTTTATACACAGAACTCAGACTGCAGTTTATAAGTTCATATGTAATTATTTAGCCTACCCAATTTCCCTTTTAAAGGTGAGAATCAGACCCCATACCTTGTGTCTGTGATGTGAACATCTTAACCATTATACCAACCCCCACCCCCTATTATTACCACACTAGCATTAATTCAAATGCCTTTTCTTGTTGATGGCATGTTGTCCTCCTTAGACATACATACATGCACACATCTGTTTTGCTGCACACTTTTTATTATTGATTATCAGGTAACCTTCTTATACAATACATTTGTTTTTATAGGTTACAAAGGAAAGTAGCTAAGTCACAGACTATACAAGATGGGGCTGAATGGATTCAAACTCTATTTTTTCAGATTGCGCTATAATTACTCTTTCACACTGCTGCCATTATGATTTGGTGATACCTGTGGAGGTGCAGGAAATGGGATGAGGGCAGCCTTTTGCACCAGCAGTGCTTCTAACTTTTGAAATGTCTCTCAGAAGAGCAAAGCTTTGATACAGCAGCACTGTTCTTTAATGGTACTAGTCCCCCCCCAGCATTAAGTCTTACCGTCTTACTCCACTGTATTACGGAGCTACATTATGTTTCCTGTCTAATAGTATAGCTGTAACTTTACCAGTACGCACTATGAATTAGCACACTTTTTCTTTTTCCACACCTCCATCCCAAATGTAATTCATTGTTATATATTTTCTATATCAGTATGCAGATTCAGTATGAAATCTGTCTTTAACAAATGCTAGATGAGGAATGTGAGTAGATGTAGTTTTGTCAGTCCCTGCAAAAACATGCTATACATTTTTCTAGAGTTTAGAGTGCACAGACATTTGGCAATCTACTGAAACTGCATACCTACCAAAATAGGCTACATGAAATACCTGGACATCTTTGGAATATTCCAAAGTTCCAGCTAACTGCACGATATAGAATTACATATAGTATTCAAAAGGTAGACTGAACTTCAAATAAATGAATGAAGACAGGCCTAAGATAAGGTTTATGGATGTGGTGAGAGAGGACATGCAGGCGGTTGGTGTGAAAAAGCATGATGCAGAGGACAGGAAGAAATGGAAACAGAAGATCCGCTGTGGCGACCCCTAATGGGAACAGCCGAAAGAAGATGATGATGATTGAAAAGGTGGACAACCTACTTGTGCTTCTGTATCATCACTGATGTTTTAATATTATACAAGCTGACACTGTGCATATTTGCTGTAGTGTTATTTGTGTGTTTGCATTATTCACACACCACATTTCAGTATTTTTTATATACTTATATATTTATATAATGCAATAGTGTTATGCTACATTATATTACACTTCATTACATTTACATAAATCAGGTAATGTTATCAGTCATAGTAACACTAGTGTTTCACTCTAATATAACCATCTATCAATGTTACCATTTGAAATTAAATGGTGGGGCATGGTTACAAGCATAGCTGCTTATTATTTAAATGCATATGAGTGAATGCATGTGTTGTTTAGCTGGAAATTAACTGACATGTGAATGCATTTTCTCTCTTCCAAAGCTTTAGCAATAGTATACTCCCAGTACCTAAGGGTTGTAGCAAGTCACAAGGGGCACTTATATGTGCAAAGAGAGCATGGGAGCTATACTTCTCTACAAAAACAAGTTTTTAAACAATTTACAAAAGTAGTCTTGCTTTGGACAATGACTTTTCTCATTTGCAGAATGGGTGTGAATAGGTTACATTTGACAGAATATTTTACTGCTACAATATGTAATCTTTTTTAGACTCATTAGATATCTAGCTGAAGACTGTGAAAAATATTATACCACATTTTAATGTTCTATCTTCATTTTGTGTCTATCCACCAAGGCTAACCCAGAGATAATACACTTAAAAATGTCTTACAAAATTTAAATATTGTGCTGTCTTCGGTTGTTTGCTGGGACAACAGAGTAGGGGTAATACCATTTGAGTAAGTAGACCATTAGGCCCTCAGTTTACTGTATTCGGATGTCCATCATGTGAACTCTGCCTATAAAAGAATATGTGGCCTTCTTTGCACATGAAACTAGATTTTAAAGTTTTAAGTGCAGATTCATTCTTAGTTGGTTATATTTGTCATCATTATTTGTAAGTTAATGTGTTATTGTGATTAATTTTTCATTTAATTTATGAAATTACTGTTGGCATTGTCTCTTTGACTGTAAAAAAAGTTATTGCATAAAGCTTAAAGCTGCCTATCCGTTGGAAAGGCTACTTACTCTCTGATTTCCATTTGATACCTAGAAATACTTTGTTCCTGATCAGTATCTTGAATTCAGTAACAAATTGTGTTATCTCTTTGTATACCTCCTGCATGGGTGCTGTGTGAATATCGCTAATGTGGGTGAATGATCTGATAAGGGCCTCAGGAATGGAGCTAGTTACTTTCTGAGTAGATTAGCTATGATAAAACAAACATGTAGTGTGTTCCCGAGAATTTATTAAATGTTAGGTCTCAGTGTGCATATACAGCATTGCTCAGGGTGCATAGCCTTCAAAAGTCTTGTAACTTGTCAAGTTGTTAAAAAAGATTATGTATAACTATAGAGGTAATGTAATGGGAAGAGGCCACAAATGTATTTTGACTGCATGTTACAGATTGCCTTCCCTATCAAGGACTGATATCAGAGTATAGGCAAAGAGAAAGAAATAGTGGGTCATAAACAAAAGACCAGCACTGGTAGAGTTTTTAATAGAATCTTGAACAGAAGCTGCCATTAAAAAAAAGGAATAATTAGTAAAGCATATAAAATATTGCATGATAACTATAAGAATCAATCAGAGGGGGTTAGAAAGGATTGGAAAGATACACTGGATACGCAATTCACAAAGAAACAATTGGATGATATATGTGCGTCTCCCAAATATGCAACAAACTCTAGAAGATTTAGGATATTTGCTTGGAAATGTTTACATAGATAGTTTTATACCCCAAGTAGACTCCAGAGAATTTTTTCCTCAGGTAGACAGCAAATATTGGAGGTGTGACAGGGAAGAAAGTGGTTATTGGGAACATATTTTCTGGGAGTGCGGTGGGCTGGCGGAGTTTTAGGATTCCCCTACAGGATGCACTGTCAGAGATGCTGGGTGGGTGGATTGATGTAACGAGGGAGATGATTTTTCTGAGTTATGCAGAATCAGAATTGCCTAGACACGGTAAGGCCTTGCTGTGTCTAATTA
Source organism: Protopterus annectens (assembly GCF_019279795.1). Lineage (NCBI taxonomy): Eukaryota > Metazoa > Chordata > Ceratodontiformes > Protopteridae > Protopterus > Protopterus annectens. Next base: position 399,881,734 of record NC_056749.1, read on the forward strand.
TGGTGGCTGCCAAAAAAGTAATTGCTAGAAAATGGAAATGAAAATCTAAACCAACTATATTAGAAGTTGTGAATATAGTAACAGAGATAAAACAACTGGAAATGAGATCTTTAGAAAAGGGTAGGAACAAACTACATAGGAAATGGGAAATGTGGGAATAATACATACAGGGGAGGAATGGGTCTATATCACCATATCACCACATCGAATGGTGATAAGTCTGAACACCCTTTATTCGAACCGAAAAGCCAGAAAGCCCTAAATTGTGAAGTTACGGAACATTGATTTTTTTCCCAGGGAAAAAAACTGGTAGGCTGTCTTCAGAGCTTTGCTATTTCCTCCACTGTAGTGCGATCTCAGAGTTCATATATTTAAGATGGGGGTGTGGGGCACAGCCTCCCACTTCAGTTTGTTTTAAAGTTGTTATTATTTTTTTTTTCACAGAGCAGTGATTTTTTTTCCCTGGGAAAAAAATTGCTGTTCCGTGAGTTCGCTATTTAGGGTTTTTGGGCTTTTAAGTTCAAACAAAGGGCATTTGAACTTATCACCATTCAATGTGGTGAAATAGACCCTAGAGGAATAATGTTTAAGAGAAGGCAGGACTTAAGTGAGCTATGTAATATTCGACTGAAAATGATTTTGTAGATTATAAGTGACGTATGATGCATAATATTTGTTGATGTTGATTTGTTAATGCAGTTTGATTACTTTTGTACAAATGTAAAATTGCCTATATCGCAAGCGATAATTCAATAAAGGTGTGTTTAAAAAACAATAGATTATGTAAATATTTTTCTCAGTTGGGCCCTTAAGTGATTCAGGCTGGTTACTTAAAATATCTTGCATCACATTAAAATCCCATGTTAGTAATACCATCACTGAATTTAGAGTGGCTAGACTTTCTTGGATTGTAGAAAGGAAATTCTTAATAATTAGTAAAGAAAATATAAACTGAACCAGTTATGAGAAGAGTATTGCCTTGGTATATATACTTTTTTGCAATCTATGTTCAGCTTGATCATGGTATTTATCTACTGCTTTGAATTCATGAGTGCATAATAGGATGGTTACACCTGCAGAATTGCTATTGCTATAATATATGCAAACCCTGGTTCCCTATGTAAATCCAAGTAATACATGACTTGTGTTCTGCTCAATGAATCTCCCAGAGTGATGTAATATATAGTGTAATGTCCTAGAGATATCTCAGTATCTACCTTTTTTATGGGGGGGGGGGGGTCAATACATTAGTATTTAGTATGCAAACTTTCCAGAGACTATCAAATAAGATTCAGACAAAGTCCCTACTGACAGATAAGTTCCAATAAATTGCTCAAAATGAAAGCAATAATGGTGGAATTATCAGTAAGTGGGAACACCAATATGTGCAAATCAGGATTATCCAGGACATTGCCATTGGGCAGAAGATGTCAAGGAGCCTGCAGTACTATCTGAGTATCTGTACTGCTTAAACGTCTTTCTCAGCCTCAGAGATGGTAGAGACTGATTCTCAGTTGGTAGTGTCAGATCTTTGTATATGAGTTCCAGTTTAATAGGATACTGAATTGAAAATGCCTTCTTTTTGTTAAAAATATTTGCTGGCAGGCCCTGGAAAATTGAAATTGAAGTTGTTAACTACAGTTGTATAATGCCACATTATTGCTTGGAGGACTACTCTTTTGCAACTGAGAGAAATAAACTTGGTAATGACTGCTTTGTTCAAGGCACAACTTGGGGGGGGGGGTCATTGAGTCATTTAGTGTGCCATATCTGTTTTAATCTGTGAATAAATCTGGTTTGCTTCTTGCTGCAACACCTGGACTAAAATTGTCTTAATAGAACATTTAAGCCTGTACAGTACAGCAATGGTTCAATATTACCCAGGAAGTATAGAGTGTATCTTAAGGATCTAGGTTTTCATTCAGTAGTTCTGATTGTGAACTGCTTGATCTCTTTCTCGGTATATTCACATTAGGTTTAGATGTGGAAAGGCATGCTAAAACATTTCTATTTTATTGTTTTGGGAAATAAGTTGTGCTGCTGCCTAATAGAAACTGGCAATCATGATCTGATACCATATAGAACTCACTATCTGATGGTAAAGATCAGAAGATACCAGTCTCATATGCAAAGCCATGGAAAGACTTATCATGGAATTAATCAATCAGGATATAGAGAAACTCCAAACTCTGGGCCCATCTCAGTTTGGATTTGTCAAGGACAGGTCAAGCTTACTCAGCCTGGTGGATTTTTTTTTGAAAAGGTCACCAAATTAATGGATGCAGGCAAACGGTACATACTGCATATATCAGCCTGGCCAAAGGTTTAGGCACAATTCCCCACTTAGGCATAGTAGAAAAGCTGAATAAACTGAGAAAAAAACCCATGTGTCACCCACTGCATTGCTAACTGGCTCACAAATGGGGTGTAGATAATCAAAATAGGGCAAGTTACCTCCACAAAGAGAACATTCACCAGTGGAGTCCCCCAGGGGACCTCGCCTGCTTAGCATCTGCTTTTCTGAAGTAAAAGTCAATTCCAAAGGGCTCTGGCTGACTAAGTTTGCAGATGACTGTAAGCTAGGAGCAGTCATTGAATTCACAAATGACTTAACCATCTTGCAGGAAGGTTTGTCCAAAATAAATATCTGGTACCAAAATCATGTACTGAAACTAAATGCCAAAAGAATACATTACTAGGAAGTCTTCTACCCCAGAGAACTACCAGATAGACAATATGCCCCTAAAAGTTGACCCTGTTGTTCAAATTTGAGAACTTATGTGGACCCTGACCTAACTTTGGTCCAAAATGCATTTATTGTTGTAAGAAAGTCATTCTGTATTGCACAGCTTATAAAGAAAATGATTGTGACTAGATCTAGTGATGTCATGGCCTTCCATAGTCAAACCAGATTAGGCCAATGATTGACTGTAATGGTCCTTTGGCATGTATCTGTCCAGACACATGCAAAAACTGGAAAGCCCGAGAGATACCTTACTAAAAAGATACAAGACCTAAACAACATGTCTTACCTACATGGGCCAACTCAAAGCCTTGTTGGGATACTCAGTATCCTTCAGACTACTAAGAGGTGACCTGAGTCGATATATTACACATGGCATCAGAATTACTTGGTCTAGGGGGCGTGGCCAAGGATGAACACAGGATAGCAGCAGATTTCTTCAGCTCCACCAATTTCACAGCACTGACAGGAAATAATTACTTTAAAAATTAATTTATGAAGTAATTTTCTTTCTAAATACGTTTGGAATATCTGTTTCTTGAATAATATCTAAAAAAGAAAGAACATTTCAATAATATTCCTGTCAGAAAACACTTTGGAAATTTCTCTGTCAGCTCCTCTGTTTGAAATGAGTTCCAGTAAGACAAATTCTCAAGATTCCAGCATCAAGAAAGAGCTTCAGTCTCTGATATCTACAATTCAGCAACTTACTACCAAAATGGACAAACTGGATAATAAAATTGATAACTTCATAGAAAAAACTACAAAACAAATAGATTTGTTACATCTAGACTTGCAACAACAGAAGACTCAGATTACAGGCATAGAAGAGACTGTAAATGACATGGAGAATAGAATCCAAGAAGAAGAAATCAACATTGAGTTTTTGCTGAAACAGAACACACATCTACAAACTAAACTTGATGACCTGGAAAATAGATATAGGCGCAATAATATTAGGATTTTTGGACTGCCAGAAAATATAGAAGGTAACAATATTACTTCTTTTTTAAATACATGGCTCCCCAAAACTTTAGACTTGCCAGAAGCATTTTCTTTTGGTATTGAAAGAGCCCATAGATCCATATCTAATTTTAACTCTAACAAAAAGTATCCTAGATCAGTTATAGTTAGATTTCTATCATCCTTTGACAAAGAGTTTGTACTTAAATCTGCATGGGCTAAAGCACCTGTTAAAATTAATGAGGCAACTGTGCATTTTGACAACGACTATTCTTCCTTGGTAATAACTAAAAGAAAAGTTTTTCTGCCATTAATAAGAGAGCTTAAGAAAGCACAGTTTAAAACCTACCTTCTGTTTCCTGCCAAACTAAAAATCTTTCTACCTGATGGCCCTAGAATTTTTGAAGACTTAGACTCTGCATTGCTGTATATAAAAAAAATAAGATTTTGGATAAAATAGAGGAAATGGAATGGGCTAGTCCTTCATTAAAGAGGTTGGCAACAGAAGCTTCTTGGAAGACTTCAGAGAAGAAAAAAAGACTAAAAAACAAATGACTTGTTCTATGTTTTTTCTTTTTTTTCTCTCTCTCTTTTTTTTCTTCACTATTAATCTCTTTAAATACAGTTACTGCATCTCCAGAAAGCCACAAATATTCTGAAAAAGATTTAATCAAAGTTATTTTTTGTGTACAAAGACCTGTTTTGTTTCATAAATAGTCAAAATATCTGAGGAACAAATAACAAGCTATCAATCAACTTGTTTCTCTTTGTGATAAAGAGACCCAAGGTTTGTAATTTGATACATTTTTTTTCTCTTTTTTTTTTCTCTCTTCTTGTTTTAAATAATGACATTCTTTTTAGATTATGCATTCAGTAAGGGGTGGGGGAGGGCAGGGAGAGAAGTATGATGAAAATATGATAAGTGGAATAATAACTTATTAATTCTTTTTAAAAAAAGTATATATGCTGTTTAAATACTGTTGCTAATTATTTTGCCATGATTCTATTGCTTATACTTGTTTACAAATAATCTGTCATGATTTAATTACTAATAATTAGAACTAAATAGTAGTAAATAATATGTTTCATATCTATCTTTATTAATATAAACAGCAAGTAATATTCCACTGTAGATACTTTTTATAGCTTTCTTTTTTATCTTTTCTTTCTTCTCTTACTCTCTTTTTATTTTCTACTCTCTTTTTTTTTCTTTTCTCTCTCTTTTTCTTTCATATAAGTACATTTACATGCTTTTGATAATACTGATACATGTATATAATAAGATTTGTATAAAAAATTGAAATGGGGCATAAAAAATTAGTTGTATTATATATTAATAACTGTGGGCTTAGTTTCACTGTCATAGAGACTGTAATAACTTGTAAAATACTTCGCGAAGGTTTTACTCTATTTAGTTTCATTTGTATTGCTAAATGAATGTCAGTCACTTGCATTTATTAAAATTCCCACCAGAATGTTAAGGGAGACAATTTGGGATGTGGGTTACCTCGTGAATAGTGTCCTCGAGCTGTTTTAAAAGCTTCAACACTCAGAATTCACACAGAGAAGCTGAATGCAGTCAATTTGAACTTTGACCCCTGAATTCACACTGACACATCGCAGATTCAAGAAGAACACTCTACCAGGAAGTAGAACTGCTGCAAATGCGACTCTGTGATGGAAAATGAACTCTATAACATTTAAATGTGAGTTATTTTTTATAATTACTTACTTATTCATGTTATAATTTATAAAATATGAAAGTTATAATGATTTTAAATGATTCAGTATCCCATAGTAAGCAAGGGTGATATTTTAGAAGGCATAGAAAGTAAAACATATATACATATGTTTTTGAAAGTTTACATGACTGCAACATATTAATGTATGTAAATACTTATGATTTAAACATATATAATACTACAATTCATTTGACTTATCTAATTGACAAGCATAAATATCATTATGATTTTATCTTAGAAGAAGTTGTCATGTGACATATTCTAAAGCAGCAGTTCAGATATATAAAATACAAATGGCTTTCTTCACAATAATTTAAGTATATCTGGGAATTTACATAGCTATGCAGTATGATTTGTAACCATATTTATGTACATAAATATTTTATTTAACTGGCAATAATAAGTATGATAAAAAAGCTTTGATGCAAGTAATTTAAAGTCTTTTAGAAGCTAACTGCATTTCTATGACAGAAAATAGGTATATCCTAATATATGTAATGTCCGAACCATAATAGTCTTAGTTATTGACTCTAAATGAACACAAGAATGTATTCTTACAAACTTTGAATAAATTAATATGTAGATATGCCCCCCCCTTTTTTTTTTTTTCCTCTCTCTCTCTCCCTCTCACTTCTTTTCTTTCTCTCTCTCTTCTTGGTTCCCAATATCAAGTTTATTTGAATGCTATTTGATTATAAATGTATTATACTAAATAGATGTACATAGCAGTATGAATTGTTTCTAAAATTCCTATTTGTTTATATGATGCTGATTTATCAAATGTTTAGCTTTGTCTTACTAGATAATCTAATTGAAAGAGGTTAACTTTAGTTAATAATAACCAGTATTAAATTGATAAGGTGGCAGCTGAGGTAATGCTGCTTAGGGTAGGGGGTTAACTTGAGTGGTATGTGCTACTCAAAGTTGGAGTTTTTAACTCCAGGCTGGGTGCAAGGTTTAATCCTTATATTATTTTCTTCTGTTTACTGTTGTTTGTATATAGTTCTGACATCCACAATACATTTTATAAACTCATTGTCACTACAAACAAAAACGAAGCTTATACAAAATCCCATAAGAGTCTCAATAAATATAGCTATATTTAAAGGTACACCTAAAGGAGGAGGTATAACATTACTTATTTTGTTAATTGTTATTCTGATTATAAGTTTTATATGTTTTAAAAATGCCAAATGACTTCTCTAAAAGGAATTTCTTTAAACATTAATGGACTGAATAATCCATGTAAAAGGGCAAGCTTAATGAGATACATTAATTTACATAAGGCCAACTTAGTATTCCTTCAAGAAACACATCTCTTGAAAAAGGATATTGATAAATTAGCCACTAATAAATATACAGTATTAGTTAGTTCAGAGCACACTCAGAAAAAGAGGAGTGGCTATTTTATGGAATAAAAGTATGCCCATACCTAAAACTATTAAGTCTTATGAAGATGATAAAGGAATGTTTTGTATGGTTACAATACAAATTAATGGAAAGACATATACATTAATCAATGTATATTGGATACCAGGAATTGGTATTAATACAGTGAAATACCATCTTAATAAGATCATATCATTCTCTATAGGAGATATTATTTTAGCAGGTGACTTTAATTGTATCCTACATGAAAAATATACTACTACTATAGGAAAAAGGAAAATGACATCTAATGCAAAACATTTAAAGGACTTTGTTAATTCTTATCATTTAAATGATATTAATAATCAGATAGACTCAAAATCATTACCATATAACTTTTTTTCTAACAGATATAAAACTTATTCAAAACTAAATAGAGTCTTTATTTCTAACCAGATGGTAACAGAATTAATTAATTCTAAAATCATTTTGTGTCCTATATCAGATCATAATTCAATTGTCTTTGAGTTCATGATAAAAAGTACTTACAATGTTCAGATCAAAAGGATACCAGCATACTTAACTCAACTAAAAGACTATAAAGATTATATACTTTCAGAAGTGCAACATTTTTTAGACATAAATAATACTCCTGAAGTCTCCATTGTTTATGTTTGGGATGCTTTAAAATCATATCTATATGGACAAAATATCAGATGGTATAATAATAAAAGGAAATCTTGGGATAAGGAATTATTAGATATTCAAAGTAAATTAGACTCTTATAAGCATAATAATAAAGAAAATATTATGGACAAAAAGTCATTGAAGAAATAAACAAACTAAATGAGAAATACAAAGAAATTTTAACTCATAAAGTTAAAATAACTTTAGAGAAATACAAGTTTTTGTCTTACTCAATAAGTCCCAAATACTTACATAGACTTAAAAATAAAACAAAAAAGTTGAATAAGCAAAATCATATCAAAGAAATTTTCTCTCTAAGGAAAAAGAAGAATGTTTCTAGTCTACCAGAAATATTAGATGAATTTAGAAATCACTTTCACAAAATTAATCATAATAACATTAACATGGAACCTAAAGATAAAATAAAGAAATTTATAACTACAAACATGAATAAAAAACTTAATAAACAACAGACTAAACTATTGGATAAAAATATTTCATATACAGAGGTTGTTACACAAATAAACAAGCTTAAATCAAACAAAGCACCAGGTAATGATGGTATTATACCAGAGAGATATATAAAATTCTTTCTAAAAGTACATACTCATTAATACATAAGGTTTTTATTTTGGCCCAAAATGAGTTAATAACTCCCCCATCTTGGCAATACACATTTATTTTGCCAATTTTAAAACCCAATAAAGATCCAACTAGATGCACTTCATATCGACCTATTTCATTACTTAATGTTGATTATAAAATGTTTATGAGTATTTTTGCTGATAGATTGAAGACAATCATCCCAGGCATTATAGATATAGATCAGACAGGCTTCATTGTAAATAGAAATACTTTTGATAATATAAGGAGAACTCTAACATTAATTGATTTAGCAAATAGGAGAAAGAATGATTTAACACTTATTAGTCTCGACATAAGTTCAGCATTTGATTCAGTAAGTTGGGACTACTTGTTTATCTTACTGAAGTGCACAAACTTTTCAGATGCATTTGTAAATCTAATTGAACATTTATATAAAGGAGCATTGGCTTACATTAAGATAGGAACATATGTCTCACAAAAAATACCCATTTTAAAAGGTACAAAACAAGGGTGTCCACTCTCTCCATTATTATTTACTTTAATAATGGAGCCTTGGGCTAATCTGATCAGAAATAGTACTGATATAGAAGGATTTGATATAGATGAAAATACAACATCTAAAATTCAACTTTTTGCAGATGATGTTCTAATTACATCAGCAGGATCTAATTCTTCTATGCAATCCCTATTTGATAAAATGATGAATTTTAAAAAATATTTCTGGTTTAATATTCAATGAAGAAAAAACTAAAATGCTACCAATATATACACGAAAAAATGTTCTCATTAGTGATTTTAGTAAATATATACCCAATTCAGGTCAGATAACTTACTTAGGTATAATATTAACTAAGGATATCAAATCTATTATACATAATAATTATAATACCTGTCTTCTTAATATACAAAATCTTTTCAATACCTGGAATAATATGTTTTTTACTATGGAAGAGAGACTTACAATTATTAAAATGATAATATTCCCCAAGATATTATACTTAATACAATCAATAATACTCCCACCTACAAAAATAATTATCAAGAAATTGAATACACTAATGTTAAATTTATTATGGGCACCTAATAGACCTAGGATTGCATTAAAGAAACATACTAATAGCTGGTCTCAAGGGGGCATTTCTTTTCCAGACTTTAACTTATATACTATCTCTTCTATTATAAAAGTTATTACTTTGTTAATAGATCAGTCATATGTTGCAAAATGGAAAGATTACTGGGAACTAATTAGTATTCACTTCATGAAAATCTCTTTAACACATAAAAATATGATTGTAAATAACTCCATGTTATGGTTACTAAAAGAATTTTGTACTTCACCTATTACACCAAAATATATAGTTAGTTATCCATTAAACATTATTATTAGTTATCGTAATTTTATATTCATGCATCCTAAGTATAAGGAATGGAATTTTATTATATTCTCTATAATGTATACACAAGGTATGCTTTTGTCATCCACTTCTGAAAGAACTCATTTAGTCACAGAAAATGATCTAAAGTACTGGTATCAGTTGCTATCTGATAATAAAGTTAAAAATTTAGACTTCTTAAAACAAGAATTTGATCTGAGAGAAACTTGTTGGTTAGAAGTTCAGACCTTTAGACAACATCTTATTAATAAAATTGATTTAATGTCTATAACAGTTAAAGAATCTATTCCAACACTGATTGATTACTTGATATTAAATTTACAACATAAAGTTTCTGATAAAGGTAAGCTTTCATACATACATAAAATTATCAGAGAAGAAACTTATTACAGTGTAGATACCTATTGGAATTATTTCACTTCCATTAATGGTGAATCACCAAATCAACAAGATAAACAATATATATTGGAATCTGCCTATAAAACTACTTCTTCCATTATTTGGAGACTTTTTACTTGGAAATTTTTACATAGATCCTTTTATACACCTTTGACAATGAATAAAATAAATAATAAAGACAATCTATGTAAAAGAAGTAATGTAGAAATTAATGCTGATTGGGCACATATGTTTTATGACTGTATAAAATTGAAAGAATATTGGAAGTCAATCAATGATTTTTTGCAGGCTCTTTTTACAGATAATTTCATTATTTCTAAATCTCTTATATTATTCAACACTCCTGTTCCTCAAAGTGTTAAAAAGGTTAAGCTTCCCTTGTTATGGTCTATTCTAGCAGTGGCTAGAAAAATAATAACCAGAAATTGGATTTCAGATACTCCTCCTTCGTTTAATGAATTTAAAAATGTTATGACTGTAGTGTGCCATATGGAATTGATGACAATAAAATCAGGAACAACTAGAAAAACATCTTACTATATTATATGGGATACTTTACAAAATCTGTTAAAAAAATCTTAGCTTCAATAGCATGGTATTTTAGTTTAATTAATTGATTTGATTGTAGTGGATGTCTTTGTAAATACTTTGGTTATTTTATTGAATGTTATAACCATTTCTATTTTAATTACTTGTATAAAATTGTTATGATATTTATTTTGTATGTTAAAAACAATAAACTTGTTTTAAAAAAAAGAATTACTTGGTCTATGGATATAATTCTCTTTGGCAATGTCAACAGACCAGTTTGGAGGGACAGGTATATCTCACAGAAGATACGCCTGCTGTGGAACAGATTCCCCATGAACATAAAACAAAGTTCATCCCTGTCCATTTTCAAGCTCAACTTAGATCTATGGATGGAAAACAGGACATTTACTCTAGGACTGCCCCCTGTACTATTAATGGACAAAGACAGCTCCTAAATGCTTTATCCTATGCACAGGTCTCCTCAAACTACATATGGTATGATTCCAGTTATTCTCATTAGAAGGCATATATAATTATCAACCATTGGATGGGTAAAGCCAATCTATAACCAAATGGGGTAGGTTATTTCAAGTACAAAAGGGAAATTGGCTAAATGTAAAATGTCCCACAGGGGCAGCTAGCCTAGTGTTTGTCTATGAATGAACCTATGACTTTTTGCATAGATTTGCTGAAGCTTAGACATAATTAGGATAGCCGGTGTCAGTATTTGCTTAGTTTTGGAGGAAGTTTGCTTGCCACAAGTACTTGAATGACATTATTTTTCTTTCTGGAGTTGTGAATTTATAACTCCATAAGGCTTAAAGAGAGAGCTGTGGCAAAGTGGCCATGTGGATGATTTACCAAGTAGTTTCCAAATATTATAGAGGGCAGTATTAAAAAGGATATGGTATGTTAAAGTAAGATCCACTGCAGTGACATACTGCTTTAGCAAATATGTGAAAGCAGAATGCAGCAATGCTTAATATGGGAAATAAGTTGCCTCCACCCCACAAGGAGGGAATTTCACAGTCTGTATCTCCTTGCTTAATAGAACCTCCAACAAGGTTTCATAGCCTTGGGGTATATTATTGATTTTTGAACAGATGGGGTGTGGCTGTAACACTTCACAGTGGAACATTCGGACACTACTGAGAAGTCAATGCAATGATTCTGTTTACTTCATTTAAAACTTGTTTTCTTATGTTTCTAATTTTGAATATTTAGTGAAACATTAGGTGATGTAATTTGTGGTTCACAGTGGCTTTAGCCATTATAAATAAATGCTTTCACATTTATAATCACATGTTTATTAGTAGATTGCTGTGTTAAAGGTATACTAATCACTGGCTAATGTGGTTCTTCAACTGCTGATAAGGTATGATTCATACTAACATTCTTGTCCTGGAAACATTATAAGATGTAACAAGTTTTAGAATCAATTATTAGAGAAACTGAACTGTTTGCCTTATTTTCCAGGTAATTTTAAGCAATTAGAAATGTATCTGTTAGTTTTGTAAATGTGTTTGTTCTCTTCTTCTATTTCCATTTCATCTTCTTCTACTCAGGTGTCCTTGTAGTTGTGGTCTTATGGTTTTACAATATGTTTAACTAGTATGGCAGATAATGCCTCCTATTACTATTCAATGAAGACATGCAGAAGATTCCACCTTAAAATATGCCCCCCCAACGAAGATGTTCTCTTTACATAATTTGGAATTAAACCATCATCTCTTGGAGGCTGAAAGCTGCCTTATCATTTACCCACTTGGTAGATTTGCCATTTTTTTCTCTGAGATGATTCACAATCTTAAAACCATTGCTTTTTTATGTATATGGGGATGGGTGTGGTTGTGGAGTCATGGGGTTGGTCAGTGTTACCAAACAGCTACTGCAGACCAGAAGAGCATTATTTCATAGCTGGCATGAATAAAATCACAGTGCATGTAGTATGGATAAGTAACATTCAATAGAAATTGAATAACAACAAAGAGATGACCAGTCAGCACTTTTTGACATGCATTCCATGTTTACATTGTGACCTGCTGTTTGTCATCGTTAATTCTGCAACCATTTTCATCTATTAACTATGTGACAATGTCCTCTTACTACATACTGTCCGTACATTTTTTTAAACTACATGCAGCCTACATGCTTTCTTAGTTGCCTTATATATAACATTTGCATTAGCTTTACTCTTGTATAGATAGGTATAAATAGCTAGAAAAGCAAGAACAGTTAAATATTAATAATAATGTAGGATTATTATTAAAAATATGAATGTGAATAATGCATACAGATCAATTTGTTTAAAAATGCAGCTTAAAGATTAAACAATAGAAAACATGAAGCACTTTTATGGAGAAGAAATTGCACATGCTTCTCCCACTTCAGTACAGTAACAGGTTTCAACATCTGGGTGGAAGGTTTAGCGTCAGCAGAGAGAGAAGGAACCCTTTTTCTAGCTGAAACATATGTCAGTGCTCTAAACTCGATGTATAAATAGGACATGCACTCCCCCTGCTAATTATATATACCAACTACAAAACTGCATTACAGTGGGGAAAGGGCAAATTTCCTGATCCCTACCATAATGCGATCTTACTCGAATGGCTCGATGAACAGCATGTTCGATGAGACATGCCATTCAATGATTTTTCTGTTCGATGGCTGAACATAGACCTGAAATTTGGAGGACTTCAGATGAAGAGTACATCTGAAGAAAGAGAATGAGTGATTGAAGTGGGACACAAATTAAAACAGAGAGGTAACAACATTGTAAGTTAACAACATATACTGTCTTCTTGTTTGTGATAAGGAATTACATTTATTTCATGTATTCTGACTGTAGGTATACAAGGAGTGGAATGCATTGATTGAAACGGTGCAGATTAGTACAGCAAAAAAAAAAGTGATAAAGAATGGATACAAAGCAAACAAGGAATATTCATATATGTTAGAAAAGCAAGATAAAACCATCGTTATGAAAATTCAGTTCATCATCTGACATAAGAACATTTAATGTGATTTCTAAATGAACAATATAATCACCATAAAAGCTTGATCTTCAGATGCTTGTTTATTCTCCTTTTGAAACATCTGCTGGGCCTCTGATGGAAGAATGAAAGGAATATTTATGAGCAGTATGGCTTGGGAGGTGAAATAAATAGGTAAGACAAAAGACAAAAAAAAATTCTTTAAGCTAGCATTGAAAGAACCAGCAGCAGGTATCGTGCCTAACCAACTTCAATAAGATGACAGAAAATCCCCATCAGTGATTATAGTGACCAACCAAGGTTTGATTATAGGCTCACATGCCTGATGAAGGTAGAGGATGGAGACAGGTAAACAGCTGGTGCATTAGCTCTCCTGTCTCAGAGGGAATGCTTATTTTGTAACATGTCAAAAAACCTCCTAGTAGAGATTTGGGAGTCTGAAATGGGCAGACAAACACTTAAGATATGGCAAGAATAAACATCTGAACTGGGATCATATGCATGATAGAAAATATGTATAAACTCTGAATTACTATTAGTCTTTTAGAACTGATGACACTAAATAGCTTCTCCTGTGTTGTGAATTCTCAGGACATCACCACCTTGCTCATGACCCTACCTGGGATATAATTGGATATGATGTGGTTATTGTTGAGGATCTTAAAAATCTTAAATGAGTGACGGATGGCAATGAACATACACAAATAAACATCATATATAATACGACTGTCATTGAGCATGCCCAACATGCATCTATCACTATAGACAGATATATCAATAATCTGGGTACTATATTCTGCTCACATTGCTGTAGGTATTAATATCCGATGAGTCATTACAGTCATATTGGCTCATCAGCTACACAAAGAATTGAAAGAAAACTTTTACTGAAACTACTGTGTTCACAGAAGGAAAGCTTGCACAATCCTTTCGTGACTGGACAAAAGAAAAATACAACAAAATACCTAAACGTTTGCTTTTAGGTAGTGAATTTGCCAGTCACACACTCGATATGGGGCTCCACCCCCATACCTCATACCTTATATAGACTAACTTCACAGATGCACATCTGTGACCACAAGGGAAATACTCTCTGTTCCACGATACACTTCTTCCTGAACTCCATGAAGAGTGCATTTGGTAGTGTGTGACAACCAAAATAGCTGTCAAGAAGCTGTGCATTCCACAGTATGGCTACAAGTGCTGTGGTAAAGATTCCTTGTGCTGATCCTAAAATACAGAATATTTCATTGTAATGGACAAATAAAGGTGTATCATGGGTTCATACTAATGACATTGGGTCTTATGTGACTAAAACATCTGAAATTAGGAATATTCATAAAGAGTATAATATATGACAGCTGCTAAAACTGTACTACTAATGTTAATTCTTCATCAGGTCAATGCCCAAATTCTTTAGTTGATAGGGTGCCATTGGCAAAAAAGATAGCTGTAATAGGTCTGGTACCTAAATAAGAGTGCACAACTATTTTGCCAGTGACATGATTGTACCATTAGTTTTTCCATCCTAAGGGTGCTTGTTCTAGGCCATTTAAAAGGTATTTCAATCCAGGACCTATACTGTGCAACATTAGTTTACATTCCAGGGGCTTGTGATACATTTTGGAATTGTATCATACATATAGTAGCCACTGAACAGCTATTGTTGCCACCTTTAGACAACACATGCACTCATATCAGCATTACAACTAGGACTCTGACAGCCATACATCAAAGGTCAAGGGAAGTGAGTCAGGTACATTTTCTTAAAAATGCATTACTCATTTTTCTTTCAGAAAAAAATGACTAGCAATAGAATCCTTTTGAGTTGTATAGAAGTTGATTTCAAGCAGTTGTGGCATGAAGGGATAATACTCTGACTAAGGTCCAGACAACTTGGATTCATTTAGTTGCTTGGAAACTTGATGGCATAGGCAAGGGTGGATGGGTATGGAGCCAGCCGTGTACTGCATTAGTTCCTGGGAGGAAACACTGGTATGTACATATGGCTTGGGGATGGGCATTAGCCTCACCAAGCCTCCAGTGATGGTAGTGATCATGTGTACACATGAGAAGGTATTGTGAACCTCCCAGCTGATATACATTGCTTGTCCCCCTTCCCAAGGGGTATGGTTAGGCTAATATTAATGCCCACAGTTGTTGAGATGGTAGTGAGGGCACAAACTCACCAATGTCCATCAGTATGATGGTCCCTTCGGGCAGCTCTCCTCTTAGTAGATCTGTAGGTGAATCCTCACGGCTAAAGGACCAATGGGCTTGAGTCCGGTAGACTGAAGCTCAATGACAGACATGAAGGGGAGGAAGAAACAGGGAAAAATGTTGATTTTAATGTCACATGGCAGAGCTTTACCTTGATGTTTTAATAAAATACATCTGCAATTTAGTATATTACAACTCTTTACTTACTTTCAAACTATTTATTGCAACTGTGAAACACAGAGCCATTTGACAGATTACTTAATATCACTTACTTATCAGTCTTACTAAACTATTTGTTCTTATTTTATTCACAATACATATTTCCTTACTCGGTACCCTTACCTTGTCAGCATTGTATTGTCTTACTTATCTGGTAATGCCTTATAGTGCAATCTGTGCCGATTGCAGACTTTTTAAACATTTGGTCTTGTCATATCTTTCCTTACCATGATTAGTTAATATGTTAAAATGCAAATATTTTATTGCTTCTTTTCATGATTTTAAAATGCTAATGCTTTTTCTTTGCATTTCTTTCAATAAAGCCTGTTTCTGGTAAAATTAATAAAATTCCTTATCTATTTAGCTAAGTAATTCTGCAGTGCTTTATATCCAGTTTTCCATGAGTCTACCCTGTAATGGCATACTTACCCCAGATGGACTAGCCCCAGAAACAAAAGTGAAAACATGGAAATAAATAAAATGAGCAAGTCACTTCCTGTGGGAGTGTATCCTACTAAATTCCCTTCCTTTATATAAATCATACTTTTAGCTATGCAACTTAATTCTGATGTCTCAGAGGTACCTGTTACTTGATGTTAGATATTACAACAGTTGTTGCAATAATTTTACAGTTAATTAATAGAATTTCATAGCAAATGAGAATGCTGTTGTTTTGCTCTGCACAATATTTTATGTCTTCTCATGACTCAGTAAACTGATTTTAAGAAGAATAATTGTTTTGACAAAGATGGAATTATGTGCATAGAAAACATTTTAGTATAACCTCAGATGAATTGCTTCTTCACTCTTTTGACATTAAAACCCCTGGGAGATTCCTCCTAATTGTTTCTCATTCTATGCATTGCTGTTTTGATTCTAACCTGAGTACACAATAATGCCTGTCTTTTCTGCCAACATTTCTTAAATTAAAATATTCTGTGACATCAATGAAGATTCACATATGCTTTTCTCTCTGTTGCTGCTTTTATACTTTGAAGTTCAGAACAATGAAATGATTTTCTTTGTTCAATAATTACTCATAACATCTGGATAATGATTGATATGTGGTCCCTCTGGACTGATGGACTCCGTGTTTTACCCAAACCTTCACTTTCAATATTGTGATAGTTTACTTTCCTGGCAAAAGTATGTTATTTAGTAATTATTTTGCTCATGGGCCTTTGTCTGGTTACCAGATTTTTCAACAGCATACCTCCAATCATGTAGATGAAGTTAACAAATCCTATATTTAGTATATTACTACACCTGAGTGTTTAAAGATAAACACTCGGTGAGAATGAATTAACAAATCTCATGGATAGCTCTTTATAACAGAATTTATTTTACATGTTATCACTGACTATAATCAACACCAAATTGCTGTATTGCACAATAATACCTGGTAAACACTCAATGAAGAAAGAGAGGATTATCATTCATTCACAGATTCTTTATTAACATAGATCAGTGATGATGAAATTACGGGCAGCCACGGTGGTGCAGCGGTTAGCTTTGCTGCCTCACAGCAAAGGCTCTCTGGTTCAACCCTCGGCTGGGGTACCTTCTGTGCGGAGTCTGCATGTCCTCCCTGTGGTCATGTGGGTTTCCTCTGGGTGCTCCGGTTTACTCCCACATTCCAAAGACATGCTGTAGTGGATTGGACACTCTAAATTGGCCCTAGGCTTGCGTGTGTGTGTGCCTTCTGTGGAAGGTTTGGCACCGGGCTGGCAAGTCGACACCGTAAAACTCCACTGCCTATCATGAGCGGACAGGTGATCCACTGTGGCGACTCCTAACCAGGAAAAGCAGAAAGAAGAAGAAGAAGTGATGATGAAATTAATGTTAGCATTTTGGAGAGCCAAAGTGGTAGAGTGAGGCCTTAACGTTTTTACTTCTTAGAAAATGTTGATATAACATAATCCTAAAAGGAGATGTGCTGCCTTAAGAGAAACAACAAATTTCTGTCCTGAAAATCCTAAAGCTCTAATCCAGTATGTTAAACATAAGTGAAAGGCAGCAGAAATGAACTATTTTACATATACCATAGAACAGGATCTTCACTTACTAGTAATATACAATGCTGAAAAAGCTCTTATTTCTTGTTTTTAATCTACTAAACCACATGGGCCACCGGCTTCTTTTGCACAGATTTATGATCTGGAAATGTTTGTGACTGGTTATACCATTCTCTAAGTAGTTCAGAAAGCTAATGTCATTAGCTACCTATTTAATGAGCAAAGTATATTGCTGCAATCAACTACTTGGTGAATAGAAATCACTGAATGACTATTTGGCATCAGAAGATTGCAACTTGCACATGTACTGTAACTATGCCTTAGCTAGAAGTTAGTGTTCCAGTAGGTGTCTGTCAGTGTATAACGCATCAGTCTACATAGTGAGATGTTAGTGGTTTGGGTTTCACATTGCCCTACATGTGCAGACCCAATCAATAACACAATTGTAATGAGGTTGGGAGGGTGGCCTGATGGTTAAGGTGTTTGCCTTACAAACACAAGGTGCAGGGTTTGAGTCTCACAAGGGATAATTGGCTAGGCTTACAATAGCTCACAAGGGCACTTAGCCTAGTACTAATCTATGAATCAGTATTCTTTTTTTCATTTGTTTATGTATTTATGTATTCATAGTGTTGCTATAAAATTGTTTATTCATTTATTTATGTTATGCCCTTCAAGACTTACTTTTCCATTTCTTTTTTATTGTGTTTACTTATTTCATTCTTTCATTCTACATTACCTCCTTAGTGGTTATTAGTTATTTAATTGCTTAGTTATTTCTTTTATAGTCATGCTCATGAGATTATGCTGCCGCATTCTTTATGTTCTGGTTGCCATAGTTTTGCAGAGCTAGTAAGTAGGTTAGTCAACAGCATCTGTTTGTTATGTTGTAGATTGTAGCAGTGTGCTTTGACCATTGAAAAAGTGTGTTTTTCTGTATTTGCATTCTGTAATTCTCTCCTACTATGTATTTGTTAAATTACTTCAGTCTTCTTTTCAGTATTTAATTGCTTAAATTCTTTTTTTTCTCAGTTATGCACTTACTCTATTATTCCCTTTAAAGTTACACTACTGACGTCCGACTGCTGGCTTCCTGATGTTATGATTGCTGCTGTCTTATAGAATTAGTACATAGGTTAATTGATGGCTTCTCTTCACTGAGTTGTAGATTGGAGCAGTATGCTTCAATCACTAATTACATAACCCAGTTCAATGTACCGACCCAGAATTACATTTTGTTCTTATTCTATTAAGGTAATAAACAAAGGGGTATACTTACAGATTTTGTCATATTACAGACCTTTAGCTTCATGAATATAGATGGTACAACTCTACTACTACAGAAAAAGTTAGGTGTAGTTGAAAATGCATCCATAAGAACCCCTTAAAACACTTAGGGTGTAACATTATTAGCAGCTGTTTTTTTTTTTCTAATTGACACATGAAATTATTTCCTTCCATACCTCTCAACCTCTTATTGCAAGAAATCAGGACAAAGCCTAAAATAATTGGGGGACAAAGGCCCAAAAATAGTGACAGATTTTAAATATTGCTCTTATAAACTTAGAAAGTTGATATACTAAAATTTTTTGTTAGCATGCATTTTCTGAAGGATATAAAATCTGAAATTCAAATGTTATATCATTATTTAGCAATGTCAATCCTTAATGATTTGTCAGAAAACCAGAAATTTTATGAGGAATTGACCAAAAATATAAGGCAAAAATCTGGACATTCTGTGAAAATCTGAACAGCTGAGAGGTCAGTTTCCTTCCTGCTTCATTACCCTTTACTTCTCACCTGACACCAATTATTCTTACATACAATTATTGATAAATTACTCCATACTCTGCTTTCAATTATAGCTTAGTTTGTGATTACTGCATTATACAAAAATGTATTGAAGAATGGCAGCATGTTTGGCTTTGCAACCAACTTCATAAAACTTTTACATGAGTGCTGGAATCATTGGAAGATCCATGTTCAAAAATCAATTGTAGTCCAGAAAGAATAATTATAAAATAAAACAGGTGTATCATAAGCATGACAATGAATGAATACATTTTAACTTAACTATTCCCATAGTTAGCACAACGTTATCTAAGTGCACTAGTTAAAAGCTTGGTCCTAGCAGGAAGAAAGGCAAAATGGGAAACAGGCAGGGAAGTTTTATAAACCATAAGTGGACAACATTTTACCTGCCTGTCTCTAAGAGTTCATACTTTTCCACATAAGCTTAGCATGTCGTTGAAAATGGGTTGCATACTTAAAAAAATAAAACAACGAATGCAGCACTTAACTGTATGTGTTGTGCCAAAACAGAACTAATGGCTACAAGCTGGTCATCTATAATTACAATGAAGAAAAGGCAGATAGGATGTTCTATAAGATGCCTCTTGTGACATGCAGACATTTGGGAAAGGTAGCATAGAAATGTCTCACACCAGATAATCAATTTAATTTTGTAAACTGAACTATAGCTTACTTGGATGGAAAGTAGGTTCCTTCTGCACATCTAGTTCAGACAGATCTGCAAGTCTGCATCATTGAAAAGTGTCTTAAACTGTGATATTTGAGATTTTGATAAAAAAATGTTGTGTCAAATTATGGCAGCTTAATGGAGAAATTGATGGGGTTAGACCTATGCCTAATTAAATTACACAATGTTGAATACTTACATCATTATTATTTATCATCACAGATTTCAACACTGTGGAATGGAATGTTTATACATTCTGATTCTAAACTTATAGGTTCATAGGTGTGTACTAGTCTAATGGCCCTGGGGCCATTACAAGCCTAGCCCTTAGGATTACCCTGGCATCGTGCCACCCGACCATAGTTCCTAGTGCCTCTGTCGAGTAGAGCCACTGGCATGATCCCTGGGGTGAATTTTCTATTTCCCATCCACTCAACAAGATTTCTCTTGAAGAGGGCCAGTCAGGTGCGCTGCTTGACATGTATGGGAAGTCTATTCCATAGCATGGGTAGGTTATGAACCTGTCCCTCCAGCATGTTCTGTTTATTGTGGTAATGATGTTGAGGTCTCCTGAGCATGTGGTGTGGAGGGATTGGCATTTCTTTAGATGTAGTATTTCTAACAGAGCTGGGTCAGACATGGCTTTGTAAGTCAAGCAGAGATCGCCTCTAAGTAGGCGATATGCGACAGAGAATAGTTGGAGGTTTTTTTTTAGTCTGTCCATATAGGACAAATGTTTAAGGCCTAGGATCCTCTTTGTGAGGTACAGTTTTTGCAGGTGTTTAGTGAGGTACATGCCAAATGGTGCATTGTACTCAATGATTGGCTTAATGAGGGAAGAGTAGAGAGAGACAATGACCTCTTTCTTCTTGGATGCAAAACCCTTAGTAATGAGATGTGCCACATAGAAGGACTTTCTGACCACAATGGCAATGTGGTGGTCAAAAGAGAGGTTGCTGTCAACCTGTGTTCCCAGATGTCTTATAACGCCTTCTGTGTTCAGTGGACTACCATCGATGTGGTAATTCATGGGAACTGTGTATTTCCCAAAGGGGATGATGACATCTTTTTGGGCATTGAACTTAAGGCCATGGTTCTGACACCAGTCATTGGTCTCAGTGAGGCCTTTCTGTAGGATGTCAACATCACTCGGGGAGTTAATAATAGTTCCCAACTTGCAAACGTCTGTGAACTTTGTCAGCCAAAGTCCCTTCGTGTTGGCCTGAACTTCAGAGAAGTAGATACCAAACAGGAGAGGACCCAGGACCGAACCCTGTGGGACTCCACTTGTGACTGGTCATCAGTCAGACTTGGAGTCAGCTACTTTCACACTGTGGGTTCTACCTGTGAGCCACTTTGCATCCCACCTAGTGATATATGGGTTGATGCCTAGCTTAGCGAGGTTTTTCTATGATTCCTGAGTGGGGAATGGTATCAAAGGCCTTGGCCAGATCAAGGTAGGCTGTATGAACCACCTTGCCTTCATTGACAGCTCTGGTGACTGACTAAAAGAAGTTGACCAAGTTGAGCAGGCATGATCTACCCTTCACAAAACCAAACTAACCTACTTTCCTTCAAGATGTTTGACTATTATTCCATATATATGATTTCTTTGTTCTACCAGTAAAACAAGATTGCCTTTGTGAGTCAATAAACATTAGCGTACACTTAGGAGAAACATAACCATTAAGACTGGTAGATATTGCATAACATCTTTTCATTTTCTTTTGTTGCTGGTATTTGTTTTGAACGGGTCTATATCATATATTCGAAATTCAAAAATATCGAACACCATAAGTTCAAACTTGGAATTTAGAATATTGATTACATCGAATGCTCAGAATAGCAATTTTTTTCCAAGGGAAAACATTTGCTGTTCCGAGAAATATACACACAACACAAGCACACCAAAATAAATAAACCACACCCATACAGTTAACAAAATCCAACCCTACACTAAACCATACATACATTACTAACTATCCACTTACCTTAACGCACACTCTAACCCCAAGGCCCATAACTATCGCACACATACCCTGCGAAACTATACACAAACAAACTATTAATACACACACATACAGTTAACAAAATCCAGCCCTACACTATACCATACATACATTACTAACTATCCACTTATCTTAACCCACACCCTAACCCTAAGGTCCGTAACTCACACACCACAGTGGAGGAAATAGCGAAGCCATGGAATGGCCCACCGAAATCTTGCCCTCGGTAAGATTTCGATGTTCCAGGGCTTCGCTATTTTCATTCTTCGATGTTGTGGGTTCGATATTATAACTTTCGAAGTTTTACATCTTTGAAGTTGTGATATAGACCCTTTTTGAACACAGGGTTTCAAAATCTTGTGATAGCTCCCCCTGTTAATGTCCTTAGTCATAGATTTTCAAAGAAGGTAATTTCAGACATAACTTTACATACGTGACAGAGATTGCTTCTTAAACGTCTAGAGTAGCAGAGAATAATGGCAACACTTGACATCTTTTAGAGTAGTTCATATGTCCAGTCCTGTGATCTTCCTTTTAAGGGATGCCTCCTAACCCAGCAACCCACCTCCTATTGGAATGAATGTGTGGTAACATTCTCACTGTGCTGTAATTAATGTGCATTTGTGCCTCATCAGTGTAACAGTGTCCAGATTGAGTTTTGTCAGCTTGCCTCCCTGATTTCCAAGTTAAAACAAAAGGGAGTATTGGACTTCTCTCAGGTAAAACTAGTGTGTTGGCATTCTGCCCACAAACTTCCATCTCAATAGGTGAACAGGCTTCTATGGCTCACTCCCATCCCTTTCCTGCAGGCAACACTATCAGACCTGTGACATCTGGAATGGATTCATGATTAGGACATCTAAATCATGCAGCTGACAAAATCTCTCAGCACTGTTTTTTGATTTGGTTTGACTTGTTTGACTCTGACCTTTTGGGAGAACATTTTCATGTTCCACAGCTGTTGTAATTGTTACTCAGCAGCCATCTAGCATATTGTATTCCGTATTTTTGTTGAAATTTTGACAAAAGTGTATGTTTGTATGCAAGTTCTCAGCTATGATATCTTGATGTCTAGCATTTACAGTAAGTGATCCCTTTTAAATACAGAAACAGTGCCACCTCTCTCAATGAGCTTGCAACCATAAAAATAAATAAGTCATAGTATTTATGATAAGCTACCTATGTCTTTAAACTAGGTTTCTGCTTTGGTTCAGATGTCAGTATCCTCCAAGCAGAGAAATGTCTGGAGATTGCCCCTTTTATTTTATTTATATATTTAGGGCCATATTCAATAAAGCCTACACTAAGTATACACAATATGTATACCAGAACATTTTTATCACCTTTTGTGCATAATAGTCACTCAGAAAGATTATAAGTGTACATGTAGTCCACACTTTGTGGTAACTTTATGAATCCCTGTCAATATTTAAAGCTGCAAGAACATCCGTAGGAAAACTAAAATTAGGAGAAAGAAGGTCTGAATTATGTATTTGTTGTCTGTTCTCTCAGAATGGTGTACATTTAGTGTAGGCATTATTGAATCCCAAGGTTAGTCTTTCCTAACCAGTTTGGTCCCACTAGGGTAGTGACCTCTTTTCAGGGGAGACAAACAATGGTATTTATACCACTAGGAGAAATTTGGCCAGTGCATTGGAGAATTTTCTCTACTTTTTTACAGATTCCATAGGATCTTTTACATCCCCATGATTTATCACCAACTCAAACAGATAAGACATCAGTTTAATATCTCTTCAGAAGGATAACACACTCCATGCTAAACAGCAGTTTCAGCAATCAATCTACCCATTGTTAGAATAGAATGCGCTGCCTTCTGTATCACAGGCAAGTGTGCCATCTGTTGTGCCATTAATGCTACAGTTGTCAATGCTTCTTGCACCTCTATTTTTTGAGTTTCTGTCAATATTATTTTGCTAAGGAATTTGTGAAACTCTAAAAAAGACACTGCTGAGGTATAACTTTTCCTGTTAAATATATATCCTCAACATGGGGAGATGTATAGCATGCCAGTTATAAAACAATCTGTCTGCTCATCTCCATCCAGACCTCTAGGCACCATTTCCTTAACCACTGATTCGGAGTCAAAATTACAGTCTAAAATTCATATATCACTAAATGTGATAATATACCCCAAAATAAAAATGGCATATTCAATATTTGATAGGATATTCAAGAGGCTAGCCATATTTTGCATATCCACACGGGATAACTTCATCACATTGTTTACCTATATGTGAACAATGACCAAGTTATACCTGTCTTAGAGTCTTATTAATCTAATTAAAATGTCCACAGTTTTAAACCAAGCTAAGCATGTTACTGTTACAAAATCACTGTCCATCATATGGAAATAATTGTGACCAGTACAGTTTTAGACTTGCTAAGCCACACTATATTTGTTAAACATGGTCAGAGCTGCCAGTCATTGTTTTAAGTTATGAACTCTTCTTAGTGTGTCAATGCAGTGACTATGTATGCAAGATCTATGTATGTATGTATATGCATGCATGTGACTATGTAAGCAAGATCTATGTACATATGTATGTATATGTATGTATGTATGTTTGTGACTATGTATGCAAGATCTATGTATGTATGTATGTATGTATGTATGTATATATATGTATGTATGTATGTGACTATGTATGCAAGATGGAAAGGGTCAAGAGTACACAGTTCTTGGGTCTTCATCTCACAGAGAACTTATCCTGGTCAGTCCATGTATCCAGTGCAGTCAAAAAAGCTCAGCAATGCTTGCACATTCTAAGGAAACTTAGGAAGGCAAAATTACTAAGCTCCATACTTCAGACCTGTTATAGGGGCACCATTGAAAGTGTCCTAACCAACAGCATTGCAGTCTGGTATGGGAGCTGTAATAATCAGGATCAGAAGGCTCTCAAGAGAGTTGTAAGGTCAGTAGAAAGAATAATTGGCACCTGCCTTACTCCACTGGAAGATCTACATAAATGCCGGTGCATATGTATCAGGAACAGTGCATAGATAGGGCCAAAAAGATTTCCAGCAATCTAACACATCCTGCCAATGTTCTGTACACTTGCCTATCCTCTGGCAGGAGATACAGAAGCCTGCATTGTAAGACCACCAGACTAAAAAGCAGTTTCTTTCCGCTCTCCATTAGACTGTTGAACTCTTTGGAAAAACAAACCATGACGTCTGTTACATAACTAGCCTATCACAGGGCTTATTTTATGAATGTGGAATAACTAAGTGCAATACTAAGGTGGCTCACCCACACACTATAGGACTGTAAAGTGCAATATACAAACTGTGCAATAATTCAGTCTAATCATAGATATGCTGCTATTGTTTCAATTTTTACTTTGACAATATTACCTTCATATTGTTCCTTGTCTTCCTTGTCTCCTGTTTGTCTTCCTTGTCTCCTGTTCTGGGATGGGTGTGGGTCACTGCTGTCCTACTTTACTTACAAATTGCTACTTATTGAATTTCTACTGTGATATTTTATTAATTTTTCTCTGTCTATATGTGCAACTGTTTCCTGCATTGAGAATGAAGCATTGTAATTTCGTTCAGCTACACTTCTGTGTAGTTCTGAATGACAATAAAGTTTTCTTTGACTTTGACTATTTGGCACAACTGAAGGTCAATTACATGTAGTATAGGCTTTGAGTACTGACGAAGTTTCCCATAAAGCATGTTGGATCATTGGTGATGCTTTCGTAGAAGGTTTTCTTAGAACTTTGGCTCATCTCATTGTTGATGTGCATGTGTGTTGACTAAGATGATCAACAGTAGAGAGCCTTGTCTTGCCCTTTTGAGATGTATATTTAGATCTCTTGCTTATATTTATATTGTAAAGTGCTTTTAGGGAACAGTTAGCAGCTTTTACACTGCGATAGCAATCACCTTGAAGGTCCTTTAAAGTGAGACAAGCCAAGGGCATTTATAATTGTTGCTAGATAAATGCTTTAGTCTAAATAAATATAGAACTGAAGGAAAAATGCAATGCATAGAAACATGCCTTCTTACTAATACATATGTGTTTACCCACTTACGATTTGCCTACTTGAAAAATCCCTGCAATAGTTCGATTTCTTTTCCACAACAGAGAAGAGAAGAAGAAGTTTTGGGCTGCATTGAGCTGTAATTTCATCTTCAGATGAAATAAGTGTGTTACTTAATTTTTTCTTCCTAGTAAGGTAGATTTGCAAATTTTTGAAATTGATTTCTTCATAAAAACTTGTTAATAAGTTTACAATTTACATTTGCTGGTTAAGTTTATATCTGCTTGTATTTGTTATTCATACTCTGGAATGGAGCAGACAACTTACTTCAAAACTGATTCAACTCTGTAGACTTGCAGACTTTGCGACATGTAACTGGAGTACAGCATTTGAAAATATATTAAGGTGAATTATTCTGGGAATATTTTCCCCTTTTAACTATTCTCACAAACACATGTGCACACACACACACACACACACACACACACACACACACACACACACACACACACTCACACACACACTAAGAGCTAGTTACTTTTCAGTTTAATTTATTAAATATATTTGTTTAATCAACTAGTTTGCATTTTGAATCTGGTATCTTACAGAACAGATAATTTTATAGTAATCTAGTACACGGACTTTTCATATTTATTTTCTGATCTTAGTGCACTGCACTTGAAAAAATAAGGTCTTTATTCAAGCCATTCTTTCTCTTGCTTTCTCGGCTTCTTTATTTATTGTAAAGCAAATAACAGTTTTATTGCTTTTGTGCTTATTAGTGACTGAAAAGTATTAAATCAGAAAAAGTTGATATGATTACTTCTGAAAGCCCTGTGAATTTGCTTCATTAGTAAATGAAATGGGCACAAAAGATGCTCCTTTTATCTAGAGTAAAGTGTTCTAAGGAATATTAAGTGACCATTGATTATCTTGTTCTCTGTTTGTGTGTGTGTGTGTGTGTGTGTGTGTGTGTGTGTGTGTGTGTGTGTGTGTGTGTGTGTGGGTGTGTGTATGGGTGACTGGATTAGCGTATCCATGAGTGTGATCAGGTGACTAGGGTTTTTGTGTGTGTGTGTGTGTGTGTGTGTGTGTGTGTGTGTGTGTGTGTGTGTGTGTGTGTGTGTGTGTGTGTGAGTGTGTGTATGGGTGACTGGATTAGCGTATCCATGAGTGTGATCAGGTGACTAGGGGTTTTGTGTGTGTGTGTGTGTGTGTGTGTGTGTGTGTGTGTGTGTGTGTGTGTGTGTGTGTGTGTGTGTGTGTGTGTGCCTTTGAATATATGCATGTTTATCACAGGGAAGTTCTAAATATTGCTAGCAGTATCACCACATGACTCACACACATGTAAATTTGGTCTTTTCCTTATTACAGGTAACATATCCCTGAATCACATTTTCTGTGATGGCGAGAACAGATACTTTTGGCCAAAGTCTTTAGTGCCATTGGTGGAATTCTTTTTGAATCATAGGATGTGTATGTATTACTTAGCCAAGTCATTTTGCCTCTAGGCCTCTAGTTTTATCTTTGAACTGCTAAGCAGATGCCAGAAAGGTGCCAAATTAATAAGTAACTCTCATGGATACGCGAATCCATTTACCCTCACACACACAGACACACACAATCAATCCCACAATTTATACCTTGATGAAATCGACATTTGGAGGAGGTATTTAGATGATTGCTAGTTGGTGTGAAAGTCCGATGTTGCTTATTTACATGAGTTTGTAGATTATTTAAATGAAAACAAATGGGGAATTTAATTTACAGTTAATTACAATCTTAATAATATCATCTTCTTGGATGTTATGGTTGGGAGAAATCTTGATAACACACTCTCTACCCGTGTACGCCATAAATTTCCCCAGTACAATTCCTTCCTCCACGCAACCAGCTATCATCCTCCTCATGTCTGCAATAATATTCCTAAGTCCGAATTTATATGGGGAAAACTTATCTGTTCTGATGAATATTCATATGATTATTTCAAACAAGATCTTATTTCTAGATTTGAAAAAAAGGGGCTATCAAGCTGGTTATATATATCGGGTTTCCAACACAGTTGATCACTTGGCCAGGGCTGATCTCCTTCAATACAAAGTCAAAACCAATCATGACAATTCTACCATTAGATTTGTAACTACATATGGTAGGAATACCAATT
This sequence comes from Protopterus annectens, assembly GCF_019279795.1. Classification (NCBI taxonomy): domain Eukaryota; kingdom Metazoa; phylum Chordata; order Ceratodontiformes; family Protopteridae; genus Protopterus; species Protopterus annectens. The sequence continues at coordinate 399,910,273 of NC_056749.1, forward strand.
CACTTATACAAAGTGTCCAACGTCACTGGAATATGTTGCTGGTTGACCACACATTGTCTGGCATTTTACCTGCTACATGTTCTTTTTCTTTCAAAAAAGGCAAGAATCTGGGTTCTTATTTCAATCACTATAAACATCACACATCATCCGATATGTCCCTAACACAAACTTCTTTATTGGGGGATCGGTTGATTGTTTTTTTTCCCTGTGGCCACTGTTTCTATTGCTCCAAAATTACTAAATCAAAAACCTTTAGTAGTAGTAACACTGGTCACGTTTTTGATATTTCTTTTTATGCCAACTGTCAGTCAGATTGGGTTATTTATTTAGCCACATGCCATTGTTTGGCATTCTATGTAGGGCAAACTTCACATCCTCTGAAGTTTCGGATGGGTGAACATTTTTGTGATATTAGACATAAGAAAAATACGAATGCCTTATACAAACACACATTAATACATCAAGCTGCCTCTTTTAACTTTGTTATTATTGACAGAATTACAGCACACAGATCCAATAAAGCTGGCTGGCGTCACATCTTGAACCAGAAAGAGAAAAAGTGGATTATTAAATTAGGGGGATTATTTTCCCAGGACTAAACGAGCATCTTTAATTGGATCATGTGATTTGAATTTAGCTATATATGGGAAATGTTTGATACTATCACATTTACACTGAGGAAGGCATTGAAGATTTTGTGTCGAAACTGGTCTGTGTTGTATGGTTATGTAGTTTTTTACTACTAGCCTAACAAAGCAAATTGATGGTACAGCTGCTAGTCTCTCTTTTTCCTTCTCCCTGTATCAATCCTAATAAACTACTCCATCTCAGAATCAAATGTCCCATCTATATGGAATACTTATATACCATACCCATTCACAAAAGAGGTAATTCCACTGACATCACAAACTTCAGACCCATCTCAGTCCTCTCACCACTTTCAAAAATACTTGAAAATGCATTCACAAGCAAATCATTCTTCAGGAAAACTTACTCACACCTACACAGCATGACTTTTGCCCCAAACATAGTACTGCAATTGCCCTTATATCCTTCATAAATACTATTTCTCTAGCCAGAGACAATAATAAACTGGTCTCCTGCCTATTTCTTGACCTGTCAAAAACCTTTGATACAGTCTCTCACCCTCTTCTACTGAACAAACTGGCTAACCTAAACTTCTCTGCTTCTACTGTTACTTGGATTTCCAGCTACCTCACTGACCATCTGCAATCAGTGAGATGGCTCTCTGCTCTCTCCCCTCCTCTTCCAGTCAAAACCGGTGTCCCCCAAGGATCTATCTTTGGCCCATTGCTTTTCAATCTATTCACTAATCTACTCCACACCTCCTGTCCTTTGTCATCTCGTGTACAATACACAGATGACTCCACAGTCATCACCATCACTGATACTCCCTCTGTCCTTATCTCTGAAACTCAAGCATCTTTTAACTCTGTCGAATCCTGGCTATGTGGCAACCAGCTTATTCTGAACTCTAAAAAACAAAACTCTTACTATTTCTTCCCAAGAATATCACCCACCTTAAATCTACTTTGTCTGTACTGTCTCTTAATAACACTCCCATTAATGTTGAACCTAGTACAAAACTCCTTGGAGTAACAATAGATGACCAACTCAAATTTGATCTACATGTAAATAACTGCATTAAAAAGACACATCAAAAATTTGGCCTTCTTTATCGAAATAAAAAGTTTCTAACAAACAAAGCAAAAATAACCCTCTCATGCATACCTCCTAGCTAAGATAATATATAGCTGCCAAATTATTACCAATCTTAACTCCACACTACTAAATAAACTAGAATTTACCTACAACAAGGTTGGCAGATTCGCTGCTAACCAAACTTACAAATAACATTATTGTCTTTCATGAAGATACCTAAACTGGTTAGAATTCCCTCACCAGCTTCTACTCTCTCAACTACAAATAATTCACTCAATACTTTACCTGCAATCCTTCTGCCCTAGCCTATCTTCCCTCATCTCAATATTCCCCCACTAGGTCTCTAAGTAGCTATGACAAAAATCTGCTACAAATATACAAACCAAAGTCCAAAACTGGCTGCAACCTCTACAGCTATCCTACCATTATAATGGAACAGAGTACCACTAGAAATCAGGTCTTTCAAACATCCAATCCAATTCAAAACTACCACTAGAGCATACCTCCAAACTCACTGGTCCTGCCCCTACATCCAGCCTTCCTGGACCACCTATCATATAAGTCACTTTTCTTACTTGTCCTCTCTTCCTTACATAATCTGTTAGTTTCAGTGTAGCCTCTTAAACATGTGTAAGCACCAAAACTACAAAACCTTTTTGCTCTTAACCATCGTAAAGTATCATTATGCTTAACCATCTCCCATTTCCACTTCTGATGTAATGTATCTCATGAAATAACCACAAACACTAGGGAATTTTTTTTCCTTTTGCTATTTTACTAAAAACTTGTCAGACTGCACAACTTATTTTATATACGCTTATGTTTTTTCCACTTGTACCTTCTGTAAAACTGTATTTCAATGTATGTATACATTGTAACCTGATACTCTGTAAGTTACAATGTATGCAAATTGTTGTTGTATAATTGTATTGCATGTTGTAAAATTGTAATGTAATATGTATACAATTAATGTACAAAAACTGTAAAAACAGTTGGAGCTTTTCTCCCTGGGCCTCCACTGAAAAAGGGCTACTCAGCTGAGTCGAACAAACCCGGTCAACAAATGTAAAATAAATAATAAAAATAAATCTACATCTATATATCTATATGGGTTACTGACAAGTTATCAAATGGCAACTTGTCCAACCCAGAAAGCCATCAACACAGCTGATTGAAGACCAGCTGATTAAATGCACCAGCAGTTCTGGACAAGATCGCCACACAGTGGAGATTGGAAAGTATGCACTTTTCTCATTGTAGTATGATCTCATAGTTGGTATATCTATATCTATATCTATGTCTACAGATAGATATATACACATAAAATTAGCAGGGGTTGTCGGGGGGGGGTGTAGTGTGACATGCTGCTGTGTAAAAAACAAGGCTTGTTCTTTTGTTTTGTTTTTCTTCGATCATCAGCTGTTCAATAAGTTGTGCTCCATTGGATGCTGTATGATGGGTGTCATTTTTAATGAGTTTTTGGGCATCAATATATATATGTGGTATGATCATGTTTGTTGTGTAACCCATACATCAACCTTCTAAATATCAACAGAATAAGGGCTAACAAAGCAAATGCACTGACATGCTGAAACACACTGTCAGAGAAAGAACCTCAATGTGCATGCAATATTTAAACCAAAAACAAAAAACATAATTTTTTTGAAGGGGTGGCAACACCCCTCATGTGTGGGGTTGTGGCCACTTACACCTCATACTAATTATATACTAACTTTGAGATTGCAAAATATCAAGGAAAGGGCATATTCCCCTACCCTGAGAATTGCAGTCTTGCATACCTATTGACCAAATGCAGTTGATTAAGGCAGATGTCGACCAAACACAAACTTGACATTTTGCAGGGCACTCCATTTTATATATGTGTATATATATATATATATATATATATATATATATATATATATATACACACACACACACACACACACACACACACACACACACACACATATATATATATATATATATATATATATATATATATATATATACAGATTTACTATCAAAACTTCTGATACATACTTGTTCGAGTAATGACTTACTCGAAAAAAAGGTCAGAAATTAAAAACATCGTTCACTCAAAACAACAAAAGTGGTAATGTTGATAATTCCAATTCAACATTATCGACATTGCCTAACTTACTTTGATGTCCGGTGATTTCCTACAAATATTTTGCAGGTAAGTAAGCCCCCATGCATCCCCCACCCCTTGCTAATTATATATTCCAACTTTGAGATTTCACTACAGTGAGGAGAAGGGTAAATTTCCAGATCTCCACCATATTACGATCTTCAATCCATTTGTAAACATCAACGCTCAAAAACATGAATGCAAGCTGCATCTCAACCTTTTCAGAGGTGACAAAAAAATACACTCAGAATTTTAAACCTTTGCACCTATACGCTTGACTATATATATATATATATATATATATATATATATATATATATATATATATATATATAATATATAGAGAAAAACATTGGCTATAAGTTCCTTCACTTTCCATTACAGTTAAATTTTAGCACTGTATACAATAAGTGCTTATCTTTTGATAGCTAGCACTGTATACAATAAGTGCATAACTTTTGAGAGGCAGTACCATAAACAATAAGTGCATATCTTTTGAGAGGCAGTACCATAAACAATAAGTGCATATCTTTTGATAGGCAGCACTGTATACAATAAGTGCATATCTTTTGATAGGCAGCACTGTATACAATAAGTGCATATCTTTTGATAGGCAGCACTGTATACAATAAGTGCATATCTTTTGATAGGCAGCACTGTATACAATAAGTGCATATCTTTTGATAGGCAACACTGTATACAATAAGTGCATATCTTTTGATAGGCAACACTGTATACAATAAGTGCATATCTTTTGATAGGCAACACTGTATACAATAAGTGCATATCTTTTGATAGGCAACACTGTATACAATAAGTGCATATCTTTTGATAGGTGGCACTGTATGCAGTAAGTGCCTGTCTGATGATCTGGGCAGAATGTTTGTAAAAGCAACTGATCACTGGCACAATTGTCATCTCACAGTGCATGGATACGTGGTGGTGTTCTTGGCTGTGGTTCCTTCCGTACAGATTCTTTATGAATTCCCTGTATGCACACTCTGGTTTCTACTAACATCCCAAAAACCTGCTGTAGGTGAATTGGCATTCCTCCAGTTTAACTGTAGATTACCCTATGGGGTTGCAGTCTTGCAGTGACTAACTTTGTCACCTTACAACAAGAAGTTCTCTGCTTCACTTAACAGCTGGAGGGTATTCTGTACAGAGTCTGTATGTATTTCCTGTGTTCATGTATGTCTTCTCTGTTTATTCAGGTTTCCTACCTTATACTAAAGACATACAGAAGCTGGATTGGCATCTGTAAATTTTAGGTAAATGTGTGAAGCTGCACAATTGTGTACTGACTAGCACCTCATACAAAGGGTTCTCTGTTTCAGTTTGTCTGGGGTGCATTTTGCACAAAGACTGCATGTCCTCTATGAGGTCACATACATTTTCTTTAAGTCCTCTGTTGTCTTCCAACATCATAATGACACACTGTTGGTTGGCTGGCAAATCAAAATTGCTCAGTGATGTATGCATGTGTGTGTGTGTGCGCGCACGCACGCGTGTGTGTGTGTGTGTGTGTGTGTGTGTGTTTGTGTGCGAGACAAAATATTACTAACTTTATCCATGGGCATACACATTATTGTACAGTTATATACATAACTCATGCAGGTAGTAGTATAAGACATAAAAAGTAATTATCATTGGATAAAAAAGTTACTTAAAACAACTCAGAACATCTAGAATCCCATTGGCCCCACGGACCTCCTACTTAATTATTATAGTGCTGTCTTGGCCATTTAAGAATTGTTGAAAGGATGCAGGAAAAGGTAGAAAAGTAAGAGAAAATGTGAGGAAAGTAGATAAAAATGTAATGTTTATAGAGTAGGGAGACCAGGATGGAGGGAAACGGGAAGAAGCAGCGGGAAGTGGGAGAGTCCCTTGGAGCCCTTCACCTGGGGCATCATGTTATCTAAGGTCAACCACACACAGAGATATTAAAGAGTTTCCATTTCAAAAACAGACATTACATAAATTCATTTTGGTTATCTATTGCTCAAAATAAAATCAGAGTTGTGACTAGATTAAAACAATCTATAACTCATTGCAGATGATTGTATGCAAAAAAAGTTTACTGTTCATTGTTTGTTGTTCAGAAAAGGAACCTAAATGAAAGCTATACAGGCAGGAAGTCCCAGGTGTAAAACTGTGAAATCACACGTCTGCTAGGTGCAAATATAATAATTCATCAGAATATGTAATGGAGCAAAACACTGACTGAGGGCTAATCTAATTCTCCCCTCCCACAATAAAGATGGAATAGCCTTATATCGTGTCAGTAAGATCAAGTGTAATGAACAACTCTCACCTGTGATATAGCCTTCTGATTAGCAGAACCTTTGGTTTAGCTCCTTTATTTGGTGCAAAAACATTTGTTGACACTGCACCTTCTCCTATGCTCCTCTAACATTACAATTTGTATACTGCAGAAACATGTGTTGACACTGCACCTTCTCCTATGCTCCTCTAACATTACAATTTGTATACTGCAGAAACGTGTTGACACTGCACCTTCTCCTATGCTCCTCTAACATTACAATTTGTATACTGCAGAAACATGTGTTGACACTGCACCTTCTACTATGCTCCTCTAACATTACAATTTGTACACTGAAAGTCATGGGACTGCACACATATCTGCTGATCTCACAAGACCCAAACATAGTGAAAGTTTTGAAACATGAGGAGAATAAATCTAAGATGACTTCCCTGCTTAGCCTAGCAGAAGCATATTGGCGTCAAGCGGGAATGGAAATCAAACCAGAAGTAGATAAAAATCAGGCAGCAGCTGAATGTGCCAAAACAAGTATAGAAAACTCCTGGAACAACCTCATGTTGATCAGGAGTGAATGCAGGAATGGTTAAGGAGAGGCAAATTCAAACCAAGAGAAAAAAGATTAATATTGCTGGCACTAGATAATGGACTATGAACACATTGGTTTACAAAGTCCAGTGAACATATGGGAGAACCAGACAAATGTAGGTTTTGTAAAACAGAATTGGAAACAGTTGCACACCTTGTTGCTGGTTGTGACATACTAATGGCAGAGGGACTGTATACTGAAAGGCATAATAATGTGGTAAGACTGTTGCACTGGGGATTATGCAAAATTTATAATATTGAAGTAGCTAAAAAACACTGGAATCATGACCCACAAAGCAACATAAAAAATGATGAAGTCTACATCACGTGAGATCACCCATTACCAACAGTTCAAAAGACAGATGTGAGAAAACCAGATATAGTGGTCCATGAAAAGAAGCAAAGGTGGCATTGATCATTGAATTCTCTGCACCCAGTGACTACAGTGTCTTGCATACAAAGATACACAAGTTATAAAATATCAGGATTTGCAGCAGAAATGAGAGCAAGATAACTAGACAGTTCCAGTAGTAGGAGGAGCAATGGGTCTTATAAAAACACATCTACCATCGTATTTAGATATGTTACCAATACACGCAAGTCCATACGAATTGCAGAAGAAGTCATTACTGGGCACACTACGGGTGTTGCAAAAGCACTTCTGCCAAACATCAAAGATTGAAACAATACTAAGTTCATGAACTTTAATCATACTTTGACTTAGGGATGGGTTCCATTCCTGTCATGGTATTAGAAAGCCAAAAGACTTGGAGAAATTTAAAAAAGTCCAAGCCATAAACCAATTTGTTCTCCATGTTCTAACTTACAGTTTTGGAGTGATTGACTGGCCACAAAAGGTATTGGATCAGATAGATAGGAAAGCAATAAAAATGCTTCACAGTTATCAAATGATATATAAAAATCAGTGTATAACAAGATTATATGTTGCTTGTTCTGAAGGAGGTATGGGCGTTCTCAAAACTGATTCATAGGTTCATAGGTAGGTACTAGGCTATTGGCCCTAGGGCCTATATAAGCCTAGCCAAAGGTACCCTGGCTTTCGCCACCCAAGAAAATTATTTTCCTGTGCCACTGTTGAGCAGAGCCACAGAAGTGATCCCCAGGGTGAATTTCCTATCTCCCATCCAATCATCAAGATTTTTTCTTGAAGAGTGCTAACGAGGAGCTTTGTTTGATATAGATAGGCAGTTTGTTCCAGAGAATGGGAAGTCTCTGAGACAGGAATCTATCCCTCCAGCATGTTGTGTTTATTGTGGTGACGAGGTTTAGGTCCTTAGAGCATATAGCTCATAGGGATTGGGATTTCTTTAAGTGGAGAATGTCTAAAAGCTCTGGGTTTGACATAGCTTTGTGTGTTAGGCAGAGATCGCCTCTGAGTAGGCGATATGCAACGGAGTAAAGCTGCAGTTTTTTGAGACGGTCTGCATAGGGCATCTCTTTGAGGCTGGTAATCCTCTTTGTGAGGTATTTCTGTGGCCTTTCCAGTTGTTGTAGATGTCTTGTGAGGTACATACCAAAAGGAGCATTGTACTCTATCATGGGTCTAATGAGTGATGAGTAGAGGGGAACAATGACCTCTTTTTTCCTGGATGAGAAACCTTTTGTGATGAGGTGTGCCATGTAGAAGGATTTCCTGACTACTGTGGCAATGTGATTATCAAAGGAGAGACTACTGTCCACCTGTGTCCCAAGGTCTCTTATCACACTTTCGGTGTTAAGTAGACTATCAGAAAAATGTGGTAGTTCATGGGTACTGAGTTTTTACCAAAAGGGATGACAATGCACTTTTTGGCATTGAGCTTGAGGCCATCGCTTTGACACCAGGCATCTGTCTCAGTGAGGCCCTTTTGTAGGATGCCCACATCTTTTGGAGTTTTGATTATGGCTCCTAGTTTGCAGTCATCTGTGAACTTCATTAGCCAAAGACCTTCTGTGTTGGCCTGTACTTCAGAGAAGTAGATACCAAACAGGAGAGGACCCAGGACTGAACCCTGTGGTACTCCACTTGTCACTGGTCTGAAGTTGGATTTGGAGTCTGCTACTTTCACAGTGTGGGTTCTGTCAGTGAGCCAGTTGGCAACCCATCTTGTGACATAGGGATTTATACCTAGTTTAGTGAGTTTATCTATAATTCCAGAGTGGGGGATGGGGTTGAAAGCCTTGGCAAGATCTAGATAGGCTGTGTGAACCACCTTACCCTCATCTATGGCTTTGGTGACTGCTTCAAAGAAGTCTATCAGGTTTAGGAGACATGATCTGCCTTTTACAAACCCGAACTGGGTGGGGTCCTGAGTATGGAGATTACTAATGTCATTGTTTATAAGTTCCATGATGATACGTTCCATAGCCTTGCAGACCAGGCTCGTTAGGCTAATGGGGTGGTAGCTTCCAGGGTCTGTGGTGGCTGCCCCTTTGTGGCGTGGGATAACTGTTGCTGTGTGCCATTCAGTGGGCACATAGCCTGAGGTGAGGCTATGATTGAACATGGTACTTAGGTGGGGTGCCAGTTTGTTCTGTAGTTCATGTAGAACACAGCCTGGGATGTCATCAGGTCCCATGGATGCTGTGTTCTTGGCTTTGGATAGTGTGTTTTTTACCTGTGCAGCCGTGATTACAGGAACTTTGCATTCTTCTGGTATAGAGATGGGCCCTTTAGGGGATGACAGGGGGGTAAAGTTAGCACTGAATCTATCTGCCAGGATGTTGGCAATATGAGTTGGTTCTGTATATTTAGTGCCATTGTGCTGTAACTCAGAGCAGATCTGAGTGTTGCCATTGAGATTCTTGACATAGCTATAGAATGCTTTGTGGTTGTCTTTAGAGTCAGTGGCAATTTTGTTTTCATAACTAGCTTTGGAGGATTTTATGAGGGATCTCAGCTTCTTACTGAGGCTGACCAGGGAATTTCTCCAATCATGGGATTTTACTCTTTTTTTGCAACAGTTTCTTTCTTCTGTTGTAGAGTTTTTTATGGCAGGGGACCACCAGATTGGCTTCCTTTTTTTGGAGGATAGCATCTTGGTTCTGTTAGGGATTGCACGGTCCATGCACTCGTGTAACTGCTTATAAAGTGCATTTGTGTAGGATTCAGCAGTCATACCTCTATTGTCCGTCAGCATGGGTGCCGTGAAGTTTGCCACTTCTGTCTTAAGAAGCGTGTAGTTGGCTTTGGAGAAATTTTTTACTGTGGTTTCCCTAATGGGGGGTGGGGGAGGGATGTGGATGTCTAGGGTGATTAGCTTGTGGTCAGATCTGACCAACGAGGAATTGACCTCTGGTGTGGAGCACCAGTTGCCCATGTTGGTAATAACCAGGTCTAGGATATTTCTGCCCCTGGTGGGGGTGTGGATAAGTTGATCCATGGCATTGGAATTTATGAATTCCAGAAAACGTTGAGCACAAGAGTTGGTACATGAGTAGTTTTCCCAGTTAATGGTAGGGTAGTTGAAATCACCCATTATTAGGGTGTTAGGTTGTACCCTAATATTTTCCAGTGTATTAAGAAATGAGGAGTGGGAATCCTAGGGCATGGTGTGGGATCTGTAGCAAGCTACAATTTGGATTGCAGTCTTGCCCAGAGTTAGTTGCACTTGGATAATCTCGGATGCATTATGCTGAGCAACTAGCCTAGAGGTGTGGATATCCTTAATGAATATGGACATGCCTCCACCTTTAGCGTTTCAGTCCAGGTTAGGTGGCTGAAAGGTGTGGTATGAATTATAGCCTGGTAATGCAGGGATACTCTCTGGAGCCTTGAACCAGGTCTCTGTCACTGCACAGATGTCGACGTTCTCCATTTTAAGAAGTGCCTCGAGAGAGTATATTTTGAGGTTTAGACTTCTAGCATTGAGTAGCAATACCCTCAGATTCTTCTTGCCTGTACCTGTTAGGGTGGTGAATTTGTCATTTGAACCTTGCCTAAAAAAAGGCACTATAGGGATGGCTAGAGCCTTAGCCAGTATCCGGAATCCCAGGGGTGACAGGTGCAGGCCATCTCTGGCAAAGCATCGTGGCTTGTCGATCATGTCATCCCAGGCAGACAGATACTGGATCCCCTTAGAATGACACCAGAAGTTTAGCCAATTGTTGAAGTCAGTCATTTTGTCCTTGTACTGTGGTATCATTCTGGGTGATGGCAGGATGCTACTCAGGGCTAGGGTCATACCTGCCTGGGCTACAAGATTGGACAGCTCCTCCATGCCCCTTTTCATGTAGTCTAAGGAGGTACATCTCAGGTCATTCACACCAACATGGACAATGACAGAGTCATATTTGTACTTGTTGTGGAGTGACCTGAGTGCATGCGTTATGTGGCAGATCCTGGCACCTGACAGTAACTTTCTCCTTGTTTAGCCTGGTGAGTGGAACATCAGTTTGCCTAACTATAGAGTCACCTATGACTAGAGTGTTGGGTACGTTGTTATGCCTTATAGGCTGTGGTTGAGTGGCACACTGAGTTTGTGGGCTATGTGTCATTTGGGTTGTGTTGGGGGGCGGAGGTTGCTTCTGTTTCTGCTTTGGAGGTCCCTGTTGCTTGGGCAGGTTTTTACTGAGAGCCTCTGCAAATGTAGGTGTGTGTTTTGTGTTTCTATGTGTGTGTTTTGGTGGTGTAGGTTTTGAGGGACTATGTGCTGAGTGTGGTGTGGTGCAAGTGTTTACCTTCTCCTCTTGACTGTCTAGTCCAGTCTTGGGTGAAGAGAGCTTTGCTTCCAGTTACTCACAGGTTGTAGTGCTGGGTGGTAGGAGGAGAGGGTTGTCTGCGTACATGAGGCAATTACCTCTTTGCCCCAAGATGCCCATATTCATCAGGTAGACAGGAGAAAACACTGGGAGCTGACCCTTAGACATGCCTGGATAGTTGCTTATTTGTTAAGTACTAGAAACTGTTTTCCTCTAGACAGTGAGGAAAGTTGAGTGCTGTAGTAATTTGTAGCATATTTAGTGCTTACAATAAGTTCTGAACAAGTGCTGAGCTCAAAGAAACAGACGAGTGCTGAAACAAAAAAAGTACAGTTTTGTACCTACCATAAATGTAGATGTTCGAGGATCTCCATTGCTGCATTCCTTACATATGGGTACTCTGCTGTCCACAATCGGCCCGAATACCAAAGGGCTAGAACCGGCGTCGGTCATCGGCGCCCGATACTGACGTCAGTACGTGCCAGTACAAATGCGCATGACCGACGCCATAACCTCAGTCTTTCTTGCCCCAGATGTCAGAATACAAAAAACACCACCCAAACCCAACCTAAAAAGAAAAGGGGGGAAGGAGGGAGGGAAAATTGGACTGCAGCAATGGAGATCCTCGAACATCTACATTTATGGTAGGTACAAAACTGTACTATGTTCTTCGTCTCCCATTGCTGCAGTCCTTACATATGGGTAGAATCCCAGAGCAACGGAAAAAAGGGAGGCTGGTCAGCTAAATAGCAGCAGGAGCTGCTGACATGCCCTGTAAGATTGCAGTGGCAAACCCAGCCCTAGACCTAGAATAAAGAGGTAAATGATAATGCTTTGTAAAGGTATGTACAGAACTCCAAGTAGCTGCTTCTAAAATGTCTTTAGTAGCTACCCCTCTCAAAAAAGCAGTAGAAGTGGCCGTAGCCCTAGTAGAATGAGGATTGATCCCAACTGGAACATCCTTTCCATGATGAGAGTAACAAAACGCAATACAATGGCCAATCCACTTGGAAATAGTTTGTTTCGAGACAGCTTTCCCTCGTGAAGTCAAAGCAAAAGAAACAAATAATTGTTGAGATCTTCTGAACTCTTTGGTTCTGCTCAAATAATACCTTAACTGCCTATGTACATCCAAAGAATGCAAAACTTTTCCCCCTTCATTTTGGGGGTTAGCATAAAAAGTAGGCAAATGTATAGATTGGTTCAACGCCACATTAGAAATCACTTTAGGCAGAAAAGTAGGATTAGTACGTAAGGAAACTCTGTCATTGTGAAAAATCAGAAAAGGTTCCACTGCCATGAGGGGGCCTGTAATTCAGATACCCTTCTAGCAGAAGTAACAGCCAATAAAAAAGCAGTCTTCCAAGACAACAACTGCAATTCAGCTGTAGCCGCAGGTTCAAAAGGAGGCATAGTCAGCTTTTCTAAAACAAAATTAAGATCCCAGGTAGGAGTAGGAGCCCTCCGTGGGGGTCTTATATTCTTTGCCCCTCTAAGAAACTGTTTAACCAATGGATGTGAAAATAAAGGAGGGTCACAATCATAGTGAGCAGAAATAGCTGCAGCATGCACTTTTACAGAAGAGAAGGACAAACCCTTGTCCAATAAAACAGTCAAATATTGCAATGTACAACTCAAATTAGGCAATTCAACATCAAAGCCTTTAGCTGAACTCCAAAGAAAAAATCTCTTCCATTTACCAGCATAAACTTTTCGAGTACTAGGATGCCTGGCTTCCAAAATAACATCCAGAACTTGTTGAGGGAGCCGAAGGTCCTCCTTTTCTAAAACAGAATGCGCCAGGCTGTCAGGTGTAGGGATTGCACCCTGACATTGAGAAAATGATTGTTTTCCTGAGACAATAAGTGAGGAATCTGTGGTAATGGCCAAGGTGGTACATGAATCAAGCTCCTCAACAGAGGGTACCAATGCTGACGAGGCCAATCCGGTGCTATAAGGATCATGCAAGGTTTGTCCCTCCTGACTTTCAACAGCACCTTTGGAAGAAGAGGCAAAGGAGGAAAAGCATACACGTGAAGGTCGCTCCAACTGAAGGATAGTGCATCTATTTTCCAGGCTTTTGGATGAAATAGCCTTGTGCAAAACAGTGGCAGTTGGAAATTCAGAGGAGAAGCAAACAGATCTATGTCCGGAGTTCCCCAAGCCATTGTCAACTGAAGAAATACCTGAGGGTCCAATTTCCATTCGTGAGGATCCACAATCTGTCTGCTCAGAACATCTGCTAAAGAATTTTGTGCTCCTGGCAGAAACTGTGCTCGAAGAGTGATGTGCAGATTCAAAGCAGTTTCCCATAACAGCATTGCTTGTCTGCAAAGAGGGTAAGAATGAGTTCCCCCTTGCTTGTTGATGTACCACATGACAGTCGTGTTGTCTGTCTGAATCAACACCAGTCCTGGTTGAAGTAGGCTCTTGAATCCTTCCAAAGCAAATTGAACTGCCAGCATCTCTTTCATGTTGATATGCAAGTGAAGTAGCTCTGGGGCTCAAAGGTCTTGAATCCATTTTCCTCTGAAATGAGCTCCCCAGGCTGACTCCGAGGCGTCTGTCGTTAATATCTGACTTGCCTCTGGTTGGGTCACAGAGAGCCCCTTGTTTAGGTGACATTCCTGAGCCCACCACAGAAATTCTTTCTGAATGCAAGGTAGAATCCGAATGACAGTGTCCAAATCGTGGCAGCGTTGAGTCCAAACGCTTTTGAGATACCATTGTAGCTTCCTCATATGCAGTTTGGCATTGGGAAGTACTAGAATGCAAGATGCCATGAACCCCAAGGCTTGAAGGACTGTCCTTGCAGTCAGCCTGGACATTACTGATAGCTGTTGGAAGTATAGGTGAAGATTTCTTTGTTTGTCCGGGGTAAGAAATGCCATCTGAGTAGCTGTATTCAGTTTCACACCCAGAAAACACATCTCTTGTGAGGGTACTAGACTGGACTTTATTTCGTTCACAGAATACCCTAGGCATCTCAAAACTGTCATTACATACTGCAGATGTTAAAGAAGTTCGTGCTTGCCTTGAGCCAGAATCAAACAGTCATCCAGATAAGGATAAATTTGAATCCCTGTTAGTCTGAGAAAAGCTATTACTGGAGCCAGGACTTTTGTGAATACCCTGGGCGCATTAGACAAGCCAAAGGGCAATGCAGAGAACTGATAATGCAAATTCCCATTCCGAAATCTCAGGAATTTCCTGCAACTGGGCCTGATAGGAATGTGAAGATAGGCCTCTTTGAGATCCAGAGTCACCATCCATTGATCTTTGCCCAGCATAGGTAACAGCTGTTGCAGTGTTAACATCTTGAATTTTGGAATTTCCAGAAAGGTATTTAGAATGGACAAGTCCAGAATTGGCCTCCAAGTATTTCCTTTCTTTGGCACTAAGAAAAGACGGGAATAAAACCCTGTGCCTCTTTCTGCAGAAGGTACTTCCTGTATTGCTCCCAACTGAAGCAGAGAAGAAATTTGCGTCTGTGCTTCCGGTCTTTGCTGATGAGGCACATCCGGCATACCTCTGAAAGGAGGGAATGTGTGAAAATAAAATTTGTAGCCTCGAATTATTATGTCCAATACCCATTTGTCTTGGGTAACCAAATGCCAATTCCTTTTGAAAAGTCTCAGCTTTCCTCCTAGAGGGGCTGCCAGCAAGGCAGAGTCCGGCAGCTGAAGACACGGGTCATTGGGTCTGTTTCCAAAAGGACTGACCCCTGCCCTCCCCGGCAGATGGGGAAGAAGAACTCAAAGACCTAGAAGTAACAGGGCCCTGAGAGGAAGCCCTACCTCTACCTCGCCTCGACCTGCCCCTAGATTGATAATCTGAAGAGGGGAAAGACCATCCCTTAGCAGGCCAATTCCTACTGAACTTAGGGGACTGAACCTGTAAAAAGTCCTTAACTGTCTGCATAGACTTAGCTTTTTCCTCCATTTTTTTCAAAACTGATTCTACTGGAGGACCAAAAAGAACATCAGATTGTAGAGGAGCATCCATAATTCGAGCCTTAACATGCTCCGACAAGGTCTGATCTTTAAGCCAAGCATGCCTACGAACAACTGAACTAGCAGCAGCCACCCTGGAAGAAGCCTGTAAAGCATCAAAACCACACTGCAAAGAATGCTTACCAACTTGGTCTGAAGCATGCACTAAATCCTGAAGCTCCTTACATTCAATACCCTCAGCTAAAGCATCAACTTTACATTTCAATTGGCCCAGCAAATAATTTTGATACCAGAGCATATGAAACTGACAATTTAAAGCTCTCATAGCCAAAGTAGAAGAGGTATACAGTTTTTTACCCCACCTATCCAGGGCCCTAGCATCCTTGTCCAGAGGAACTGGATTCTTAACCACAGAAGCCCTAACACCTTTGGGGCCTTGAGTAATAGTTTCTGGATCAGCCCTAGGACTCTTATATAAGTACTTGTGAGCTTCCGGAACCCTGTAGTATCTATCTGGTTTAACCAGGGCAGGAGGCAGAGAATCTGAGTTAAGGGCAGCCTCAGAAAATACATCCTGAACAACATCCAGTACAGGGGGAATAGCCAAGGGCCTATGCTGAGGCAAAAACAAGAATTATCTTAGTCTTTTACGAGAATCAGAATAATCCTGGCCCTCCCATTTGAAATGTTCCCTCATGGAATACAAAGTCTCAGAGAAAGAAAAATCTTCTGGAGGGGGCGCAGAGGGAGTAGTGTCCTCAGCCTCCGAATCAGAATAGGGAGGGAAATCCTGAAGTTCTTCTACAGAGGAATCTGACTCATTGGAAGACTGAACCAAACCCTCCAACTCTGTCTCTACCCTGGGCCTCTTCACAGGGGGGGGCATAGAACCCCTAATTAAAGTAATCAAATCTTCAGCCATCTTTAACATGTGCTTCCTAGGAGCTGGACCCTGGGGACTAGCACCAGCAGGGGCAGACTTAGACTTAGAATGGGCTTTGTTTTGAGAAGGAGGAGGCCTAACTACCCTATGAGGGGAGGGAACCACTGACATCAGAGAAGCACCCTCAGCCTGGCCTAACACAGGAGAAGCCACTTCCTGCAGTAACAAAGGCTCCCCTTGAGACTCAGGTAAACTTTCAGAAGGAGCCGCTGAAGTAGCCAGTGGTACTATAGAACCGGCGTCCGGAGTGGACAACTCATCTAGTTTGGACCGCAAAGACTTTTCTTTGCGTTTCTTAGAAGAACCAGTCGTCGGAGAATCCGACGGCATGTTGTAATTACAACGTTTACCAAACACCAGCCTAGCACAGTCCAACCGACATTTAATAGTACGCTTGTTAAAAGTAGCACAAAAGCGACACCCAACAACGTCGTGCTCAGGCCCTAAACAAGGAATGCAGAGTGAATGGTAATCCCTATGAGGAATCTGTTTCCCACAAGAAATACAGTTATTAACTTTTTCTGACATCCGGCAATACTGAGGCAAGAAAAAGACAAAAGTGTCCCCAACGGGGTACTTAGCCCAACTTGGTCTCCGGTCTGAAACTCGAAAACCGACAATTCCAGAACGCCGAACGGCACTTGCAAATGCTGCTTCTGCTTAGGACCATGCGGCAAGAAAGACTGAGGTTATGGCGTCGGTCATGCGCATTTGTACTGGCACGTACTGACGTCAGTATCGGGCGCCGATGACTGACGCCGGTTCTAGCCCTTTGGTATTCGGGCCGATTGTGGACAGCAGAGTACCCATATGTAAGGACTGCAGCAATGGGAGACGAAGAACATCTGGCTAGTTCTAAGAAACAAAATTAAGCTAGAAGGCTTCCCTCCCTCCAACACAGAAAGGCTTGGGGGCCTAGAAGCCTACAAATAGTCCTGGACACAGCAAATCTATATCCAGGCTAGACTACCCACAGGAAAGGCAGGAAAAAAGCTTAGAAATGTTTTTTTTTTTAATGGAAAGAGAGAAAGGAGTAGCAGAAACTAAGCTGATTGGCCTTCTCAAATGTTCTCCCTGTACTGGGTAGAATGAGGTAATGACACTAGACTGGGAGGAGGGTCCCAGATCAAATTTACTCTAGGGGCGGGCAACTGCAAAGCCACCTACTCACAGCAGAAATGCAGCAGTGAGCCTTTACATGAACATGAATGATTACATGTATAGATCTGTAGTTGTAGGACTGAATACATATCTGCCGACTTCACCAGATCCAAACATAGTGAAAGTTTAAAAACATGAGATGAAGTGTAAGATTACTTTCCTGCTTAGTTTAACAGAAGCATGTTGTGTCAAGTGGGAATGGAAATGAAACCAGAAGATAAAAATTAGGCCGCAACTGAATGTGTCAAAAAAAAAAAAAGAAAGAATATAAGGAGAAGGATCAGATGGGAAGGCAAGAAATGGGGAAAAGGCATAAATAAGGTTGCACTTTTGGCTAACATCAAAGACTGAACCAATACAAATTTCATGAACCTTAATTACACTTTTACTTAGGATTGGGGCCCATTCCCATCATGGTACTAGAAACCCATAAGACTTGGAGAAATTAAACTGAGAATGATGTTAAAATACTGCATCTGGATAACAGGAAATGAAGGAAGATCTCAGAGAAGATTCAGAAAGCAGTGCACACTTAACAGGTGTCAGAATTACCTGATTCTCATGAAGTAATATATTTTTTCTTAAGTTATTAAAGTAGCGTTTCCAAAGTCCCATATTATATGAATGATATATTTGGACCACATCAACATCTATATCTATTTGGGTAGACAATGACAGGGTTTCAGTGCCACTAACTTTGTCATTCTCATAAAAGGTAAAAATATTTAAAATAACTACATGCAGGGATATAAATGTGAATTTTAATCATAAGAAACATCTATAGAGGGGACAAATGTCAGGTAGCTAGTGCTATAAATTCAGGTTTTAAGAATGGGCAAACTGTACATTAAACCCTGATTTGAGAATGAATATTCCTGAGCAGTGTATAAATGTACAGGTAATGCCTGCTGGAATACGAGTCTGCCACTTTACGGCAGCATATTAAGCTGCTGTGGAGCTCAGACTAAAAGAAAGCTAACAGCTGCCATTATTTTACACTCACTAAGCAAGACAAACAGATAATTAAAACATAGAAAAGTGTGTGTGTGTGTGTGTGTGTGTGTGTGTGTGTGTGTGTGTGTGTGTGTGTGTGTGAGTGTATGTATGCTTGCATGCAGCAAAGCAGAAGTGTGACAGAGACAGAGATAGATTGATTGAGCAGAGGGTGTAATAGTCAATTAAAATTAAGTGTTGTATATCTGAATACAGCCTAAAGTAATGGAGGGACAAAGGCTCGAACATAGGGACAGATTTTAAATATTGTTCTTCAAAAAGTAGAAAGTTACTGGAATCAAAGTTTTTGTGCTATCATACGTTTTCTGAAGGAAATGATGTCTGGAACTCAAATGTATGTCACTGAAACCAAAGGAAGAAACAAGAGTGCAGCTCTGGTACTGGAAGAAAACAGTAGCTAATAACAGTAAAACAATCAGCAAAACAGCCACCGAACTCAAAACTTGTTGAAGAATATGTTTAATACTGAAAGTAGGTTAAAAACATGCACAGTTTATTGCTATCATTTGTAACCCTAAGATATCATCAGAACTATGAATATACTGCTTGTGGAAGCCATTTTAAAACTTAAGTGCAGAAGACACACCTCCCATGTAAACCAGTCACAACATGTTGTAGCTGAAATCAGTGTGAAACAGAAAAAAATAAAGTAACAACACTAAAAATAAGTCAAAACTTTTAAAACCTGAACCAAGACACATAAATACAAACTAGACAAAAAATAACTAAAAAAAATGTTTAATGAAACACAAAATCATATTTTGCTGGCTCTCCTTTATAGTTCACTGCTGATAGAAATACTGCCATTTAAACTAGGAAAGTTAGTAGCATCCAGCTTAAGCTGCCATGATATTTCCCAGTTGAGCAGTTTGTTCTACCAGTCTCCTAAATAAGATATGTTTTTTCAAGAACTAGAAATGTAAACTTGGTGAATGTGTCACAACCAATGGAATGGCTGGCCAGTGCACTTTTACTGTCCTTATGTTGAATACTGTAAACATGTTGATAGATATGCTTATTCAAAGCATTCTTAGTTTTTCCTACATAGAAAGCGGGACAAGATGCATATGTAGCCAGGTAAATAACTCTTTAAGAAAAGCAATTGTAAGCTCCACCATGCACAGAAGAATTACATCTACTTAAAAGGGTGCCATTGTAACAAGTGTTTATGTAAGGGCACTGATGACAATGCCCACATTTCCTGGTGGATAAAAGTCCCTCATGATGATCAATAGGCTTCTCAAGAAGATATTTTATGTTAGATTTATTTTTGTAGGTAAAAGATGGTGGTGTAGAAAAAAAACTCTTTGAGGCTTTCATCACATTGTAGCATGAACCAGTTCTTCAGCAAAATCTTGTCACTGTCCTTGACATCCAAAGTGCAATACAGGACAATATTAGTTTGGCCATTGCAACCTGTTTGATTGTCTTTCTTGTTGAGCTGATTCACCCGTTTCTTGATCATAGGGGCGTATTTAGTGTTTCTCTCTCTCCATATCTCATCCCTGATTGAAACCACAAGTGGTGGTTGGTGGGGGGGGGGCACAGTTTAAAAACATGGATCTTAGAATGTTGAATTGTTCAAGAAACACTACTTCATCTGAGGTCAACCGAGAGGTTCTGATAAACTGACTTTTTACTACCCCCCTCTTTTGATGGAAGGGGTACCAACTGTTCAGAAAAATAAATGTGTTACAATAAGTGGACTTCCTGTAAACCCTGGTAATGAATTCTTAATTAACTCCTTTTCTGATGTCAACATCAAGATAATTAATCTGGTCACGTTCAAAGGAATATGTGAACTTTAAGAAGGAGGTACTGGCTTGCAACTGTAGCATAAATTCTTCAAGTTCATGGACATTTCCTTCCCAAATGATAAGTAGATCATTGAGGTATCGGAAGTAGCCAGCACATTTGGAAAACAGTGGGAGTTTAAAAAGTGATTCTAACTCCCATCTCAATAAGACAGCATTTGCAAACATGGGGTTGCATTTTGCCTCCATAGCTACTCCAAGAATCTGCTTGTAAAATTCACCCTCAAAGGTCAGAAAGTTGTTGTTTAACACCAAGTCCATGAACTCACTAACCAATTCATAATCAGTTTCAGAAAGTATACAATTTGATACACTGGAAACGACATGATGATGGGATGTGTTTTAAATATCGTGGAGTATTCAAGTGTATTTCATCTGATAAAGTCTGTTTATTGCAGATGACAGCACTAATCGTGGTTGTTTTAGTGAATAAAGTTGAACTAATTGCTGTTTCTGGCTCCTGCTACTTTTTATTGTGGATTTTACAGATTGTTGTTGGTACTTGTGAATTTGAACTGTTTCAGAAAGTAAGCCAAATCATTTTACAATCTCTCTGAACCTCTCCAATCCCAGGTTGTGTGGTATTACCATAAATAAACTTTGTACATCACAAGTAACCAAAAGGAATTTATCTTTTGCTGGTATTCCCTTCAATTTATTCATAAGGTCCCATGAGTCTCTTATAATGTGTGGGAAGGAAAGAAACAGGTTTTTCAATTTTTCGTCTATAAACTTGGCCAGATGCTCTGTATCTGATCCACTAACAGCTACATTCTGATGTAAGGGGGAAGGTCAGATGAATTGAAGTGGATTTTGGGAATACCAATAAATTTTTGGAATAATAGGAAAATCCACTCTAAGGATGTCGTATAAGTCTTGTGGTATTTTATCGAATAACAACAATTCATCCAGTGCAACTTTAAAGGACAAGAACAAGATTCTGTTATTAAACAGTCACGTTCTCTGTCCTTTTTCTCCCTATTTATTGTCCCTGCTGTGAATAAACAACAACACAGCATTTTAAAATATTTTCAATTGACTGTTTCTCTCCACTAGAACAGTACCTTACTGTACTGTGGTGGTTTCACTTTCATAAAACTTTTATCCCACCATGAAAAATTCTCCAGTTCATTGATGTCATCAATGCCATTGAATGCAGATAGTTTTCTGGCCAATTCTCTCCCCAAACTGACATCATCATGACCGTCCTAAGAACCCACCCATGCGGGTGATGTCACAGCTCCCTGATCCTTCCCCTACCCATACAGAAAGTAAAGGCTAGATCAAGGAAACAGGACATAAGTCAAGTCTCCTGCTGTTAGCTGTCAATCACAGCAGGTAACAGCTCAAATTACCCTTAGCACTTTGACAGCTAGGGAAGTTAGGTGTCAAGGGGGGTGGGAGATGACTCAAAGTAGTACAATTCAGGCTTCACCAAAAAAAAAAAAAACTGCAGTTTAGCCAATCTAAAAAGAAGCAGCAGTAAAAAGCAGTTTGAAAGTCTGTTCTGTGGCATTTGCACTGTTTGTGTTTTGAGTCATTCAACGGCATGAAATGTTACTTAAAACTAACTGACTGAAAGACAACAGTGTATGCATGTAAAATCAATGCAGTGACAGGACTTTAGGAAGAAAGAGGCCTGCATGATGTAACTTTTTACAGATGAGTACTGCATTGTCAGATACCTAGAGGCAGAGAGGTGCTGCGGTAGTGTTGTCACCTCACAGTAAGACGCTGTCCGGTTCGATTCTCAGCTAGAGCATCTTCTGCATGGAGACATACATGAATGGGCGCACCTTCGTTGAAGGTTGTGCGTCAGGTGGGCCTGGCAAGCCGGTACGTAAAAATCAACTGCCAATCATTAGCGGACCAGAGTTCCGCTGCGGCGACCCCTAATCGGGAAAAGCCGAAAGACGCAAACAAACTTATAAACCTGTAAATAGTCCCAGAGTGGTATTATAATGTAGGAAATACCAAACCATGATGAAATAAACATGTTTTTTGAGTCTGTGGGTACGATTCTCCTTTAATGACCCTGTAGGCTATATTGATTTCATTTGTGGAAACAGTACTGTAAACAGAATTATCATGCAGAAGATGTAACATACATTCTGAGTAGTCAGCACTGTCTATAATAACCTGGCCCCCACCTTCGTCCAGTTTTATTCATCTAATATTGTAATTGTGAATAAATTGTTGGTGAAGCTGTTTTTCTTTAACCAAAAAGTTAAAAATGTGTTCATATTGTTTTGCAACACCGTGCATATTTCTTTTTCACATTGCTTCTCAAAAACATTGATAACTAGGTGTAAAGGGGGATTTTCTATAATTTTCCTCTTAAACTTGTCAGAGGTGTTACAACTAACTTCTTCCCCAAACAGTGCTCAAAAATTAAGCTTTCTGGTGAACAATTTTAAGTCAAGGAGAGTCTCATCCACCCTGGCCCTAGTGGAGGTGAGGAAGTTAAACCCCCTTCAAAAACAAACTATGGTGCACAGGGCCTATCACCATGTCAATAAAAAAAATAATGTTTACAGTACCTGAAGGCATAGTAGTGAGCTCCTGGGTGAATAAATCATCAGTTACCATTGGCGATTCTGATTCATACACCCTCTGTTGTAGTTCCTTTTCTTCTTTGACCTCTCCTGGGGATTGGGGTGGAGGTGGGAGTACCCAGACTGGTGAAAGTTAGATTGTTGCTTGTGGGCCAGTTTCTCTTCTTCTTCCTCTTCTTCTTTTGGCTTTTTCCTGGTTAGGGGTCGCCACAGAGGATCACTGTCTGCTCATGATTGGCAGTGGAGTTTTACAGTGTCGAGTTGCCAGCCCGGCACCCAAGCTTCCACAGAAGGCACACACGCATGCACACACTCACACCTAAGGCCAATTTAGAGTGTCCAATCCACATACAGCATGTCGTTGGGATGTGGGAGGAAACTGGAGCACCCGGAGGAAACCCACGCGACCACAGGGAGGACATGCAGACTCCTCACAGAAGGCACCCCAGCCAAGGATCGAACTGGAGAACCTCTTGCTGTGAGGTGGCAATGCTAACAGCTGCACCACCGCGGCTACCCTTGTTGGCCAGTTTCTCTGACCTTCATTAATTAGTGACTTCAACCCCAATGATTTGCTAGCAACCCACAAATTTTATGAGCAACAGATCAAACAGTAAGTTAAAAATCTAGACATTCTTTGAAAATCTGGACAGTTGAGAGGTATGAAGGTAAGAACCATTTAATGGCTGCCATTATTAACTGAATTTAATCATGTATTTTTAAAGGTACACCACTTCTGAATGTTTTGGTGTGTACCTGTGTGTGAGAAAGATTGTGTGAAGACATAAAACACTTGCCAAACTTATGTTTTGGATGCAACAATGTTTACACATACAACAGCAAGTCTGAAACATTAGGCAGAAGAAGTATTTTACATCAAAAATATTATATATGTAGATATATATATATATATATATATATATATATATAAATTCAAAAAAAAAAAAAACAAATGAAATGGACTTTAACAGATAACACATTCGATAAGAGCAATAATGCCTTCCATGGTGTGTGTGTTATTGTGTACATAATGCCCTGGGCATGTGCTGTTTACACAGTATCACACACCTTTGTGTATATGGATGCAGCAAAAGTTGATATATCTCTAGGTCTCATATAATGATGAAGTCTTTTATGTATTAGTGGATCATTATATACAGTTGCCACCCCTTTATAAGAGGGGCTATAGTATATAATGATTTAGCTGATTTAGCAAATGGTGAATATATAGCATAAGGAATGACTATAATAACCATAAGTTTTCATGCTAGGAGCAGAGGCTTCTGACTGAATGAAACAGTAGCATGAAGATAGGTCAAAGTTCATTTTATCTATAAGTAAATGAGCAGTGACCAAGCAGTACAGTGTCACAGTGGTGGTTAGTGTTCCTGCCATGCTATGCTTGGTTACTAGTTGTGTTGCCTTCTGTGTAAAGAATGCATATTCTGTCTGTAATTTTGCAGGTTTTTCTGGGTTCTCAGTTTTTTTTCTTACATTCCAAAGATTATTGAGTCTTTAAATCACCCCATGTATATGTGTGTGTGTGTGTGTGCGCGCGCGTGCATTTCTGTATGTATAGGTGTGTGTATGTGTGTATGTGTGTGTGTGTGTGTGTGTGTGTGTGTGTGTGTGTGTGTGTGTGTGTGTGTGTGTGTGTGTGTGTGTGTGCAGACATATGTACATACATATTGAACTGCTATACCTTTGAGGGCTGGTTTCCTACCTTATGTCTGCCTGGTGACAGGATAGGGTATGGCTGCCCATAGTCTTGAAAGGACACACTAAGTATCAAAATTGAGTGACTGAGCAAATGAACACAGAGCACATGAGGCAATAATCTAAAATTAAAGGGAAGGAGTAGAGTTAAAAAAGACCAGGAAGTAACTTTTTATTGAAATAAATAGTGTTAGAGTGGATTAGGCTACTTGTTGAGGTTGTCAGCCTGAAACAACTGCATAGATTTAGCAGGTAATTAGAGTATTCATTGAGATCACCTCCACTGTGGTTCAGTTCCCCTGAATCTTCTTATTCTCTCCTGGGGCTGTGGAACCTTAGAGTAGGTTATATTAAGTAAGGGGTACTGTAGGCTTTTTCCTTGCATATAGTCTAAGAGGATCCTGCCTTTACATGACACAGAGTAGTTGTTTTACATTTTTTTTGTATGTTCAATGAATCAAAGCATTATAGAACTGCATTTTGATTTAGCATATTGCGAGTGTTAAATAAATAAAGGGATAACTGAAAATAAAAGTTATATGAGAGGGCACACAATGAGTCAAAGTACAGAAAATGTTGCATATTTTCCACTGGGGCCTGGGGATAGGCAGGTTCGCTAAAAATAGCTCTGAGCTTTGCTTAATTGTAAACTTATTGGATGATTAGATCCATGTTGCTTACATTTTACTAGCACCACTTCAAAATACAGAACTGAAGAATCCATTTAAGAAAAAACAGTATGGAAATACCCAAAGTTAACTTTTCATGAGCACAATAAGTGGATCCCCAAATAATTAAACAAATTTATTTCTTAGGGAAAACACCTCCCTTATACTCCCACACATTCTAACATCAAAAATACCTAAGCTGAAGATTGCAAAAGTACTTATTTTTTGCAAAACCCAAGTATTTCTCCTTCCGCCATAGTTATAAATTCTTGGAGTTAGATTATATTAGTAAAAATATGTATGGGGATACATCCACCTACATGGTGGAATAAGGAGGGATTTTGCCTACTTATAAAAGCTTTTTTTGTAAAATGCCAGTGTCACACTTTTCTAGTCAATTCTTTCCTTATTGTCTTTGCTTGTTTTGGTGTTCTAAAACACAACTTATTTAACTTCTACTTCTGGAAACTGAAGCAATTTATTTTTTATTTATTTTATTTATTTAACATTTCTTTACCAGGAAAGTCTGACTTGGAACAAAGCCAATTTTCAGCGGAGGCCCAGGGAGAAATGCTCCAGATGCATGTCTTTGTACCGTGGGAGGAAACCGGATCACGCGGAGGAAACCCACACGAAAGCAGGGAGGACACACAGAATCCACACAGAAGGCATCCTAGCCAACAATTGCACCAATGAACCTCTTGTTGTGAGGTGAATACACTACCACTGTACCACTGTGCAATCCAATTTAGCCAGTTATGAAATGACTGACTTGAAATGCTGGAAGACGGATTTTCTGAGACAAAAAATAAAATATAAAATACTAGCAAAAGTAATAAAATATACTGATTTAAATTAATTTCTGCAAAGGATATGTCCCTGGCACCCTCACATATTTTTTCTTTTTCTCTGGATGCACAATTCTGGAAACAGGAGAAGGCCCAGAGTTTGTACATAAACTAATAATTTATCCTTTCTCTGTGGCTGATAATCCATTAATCGGGATGGCAGTGGGAGAAGAACAGCCCCTCAACAGTATTTATCTGGGAAAAGGTGAGTTCTGTATTTTCCATTTGCTTTCTTTCACAAGGGTGCCTGGATCAGTCTTCCAAACTATTACTTTGTTAACAAGTTATTAGCTTCAATCAGAATTAATATGCATATCTATATGTATCTATTTCTATCTATCTATCTATCTATCTACACACACACACACACACACACACACACACACACACACACACACACACACACACACACACACGTGTGTGTGTGTGTGTGTGTGTGTGTGTGTGTGTGTGTGTGTGTGTGTGTGTATAAAAGACATCCATGTGCTGCTCCTCAGATGGGTCGATATCACGTTGTCAAACTTTGAAAAGTTCGAACACCATATGGTCGACACCATATGTTCGAACTTTAAAAGTTCAAAAATGTAATAAAAAAAAACACAAAAAACTTACCTGAAAGTTATAAGCAGGGGGGCAAGCCCCCGTACACCCCCACACCCCCCGCTACTTAAATATACCAACTCTTAGATTGCACTACTTTGCAGGAAAGGGAACGTTTCCCTTATGGAGATCTCCATTGAAACATTTGAAGTTTTACAAGTTTGTACACATGGTTTCAACCATATGACGTTCAAACTTGTAAAAGTTCGACAACGTGAATGTGACCCTCCTCAGACAAAGCAATGTGTCACAATACAACTGGTATAAATGCATGTATGCATATATTATATGCAGATTAACACTGTATATTTCCCACTGATAATGTTCATCTCTTACTGTTTTACTAAATATTTACATAAATTAGATTAGTGTGCCTGTCTAAGCCACCTGTAGTAGAAACTGATAAAAGCTTGCTTCCAAAGTTAATGTTTTGTTGTTAGTATCATTTTTGTCACCGTGGCAACATCTAAAGCAGCTGTGCTAAGTCTAAAAACACATGAGAGTCATTCATAAATCTGCTAATCATTATTTTAATGTTTGCTATATGAAATATCAAAATCGTTGTGTAGTATTACCAAATGAAAGTACTATGGTATTCGTTTTGTTTTTTGCAAACAGCCCTAGCATGAAGTGATCTTTTGAACAAAATATCTATCTAGCAGTCAGTAAATTGTTTGCTTCCTAACACATCTGGCTAGACTGCAAGTATAACAATAGATTTATGAATAAAAAATGAGTTTTATTACCTGCATGCAAAGCAAATGAAAGGTTTTTCTCTTGTGTGCATAAGAAATGAATTAATAATTGCATCCTACTGTAACATGCATTTTATTTGTCATATTATTTATGTTTATGAAATGTCTCACTTCTGTTACAATTCACTTGTTAAACAATG
>NC_056749.1:399947844-400105344 GCF_019279795.1 Protopterus annectens
GATTCCCATCTAATTAAAGCATAGATTGTATTAGACCCTCTGAGACAAGCTGAGCTGAGAGTTAATAATGATACCAAGAATAAGTTAGGCATGTCAAGGTAAAATATTTAGGATATATAATAGGAAAGGGAATTGTCAGGCTCCAGAAAAAAAATGCAGGAGGCAGTGCTAAATTGGCCTATACTAGGTACTAATAAGCAAGTGAGGACATTTTTGGAATTATCTTGGTACTACTGGAAAATTGTACCTTGTTTTGAATCTATACTATGCTTTTTTACAGATTTGACAAATGGAAATATGCTCCTTAAAGTAAAATGGACCCTAGTGGCAGATAAAGTAGAAAGAAGCATAATCCCTGGCATTTATTTAAGCCTACACAAAAAGTACTCCAGGTGTACATCATTCCGAGTAAACAGACAACACAAGCATAACTGAGACATTTCCTCTTCATTTTTGTTTTCCTACTGATTTTCTTGCAGCCTTCAGTACTGAAGGAGATTCATAAAGTTTACCACAAAGTGCAGGCCGCATGCACACTTAGTGAAATCTTTCTGAGTAACTAGTAAACACAAAAAATGTGGTGGGGATGTGCTTGAATATAGACTGTGTACACTTAGTGTAGGCATTAATGAATCTGGCCTTATGTTTAGAACCTGTTGTAGCAGCCACTGATTTCAGCAAACAAATAATAATTTGTAATGAATCATCAGGGGTAGTTCTAAGGGGAGTGGTTTTATGAGATTTTGAAAGAAAAACATACCCTATAAGAATATGAA
Source organism: Protopterus annectens (assembly GCF_019279795.1). Classification (NCBI taxonomy): domain Eukaryota; kingdom Metazoa; phylum Chordata; order Ceratodontiformes; family Protopteridae; genus Protopterus; species Protopterus annectens. The sequence continues at coordinate 399,948,621 of NC_056749.1, forward strand.
GTTGCAAACCAAGTAGAGTTCAGATCAGGTATGCTACTATTGCGATTGTATTCCTACTGATCAAGTGGGTGTTTTTATTCCTAAAGTACTATATCCTGGGCAGGAACTTTACACGCTGGCCACAGATTATACCCCTTAGTCTGGACACACACTCAACTAGATTGGAGTGATTAGATTTGTTAGTGAACATATCTTTCATCACAACTTTTAAAGTTCACTGCTAAGCATCAATTAGGCTCGACTCATTACAATGCAGATGGCCTGTCCAGGGTCCACATGCCATCTTGTGGTGTTTAAAGCCAAGGAATTCATGCTAGTAGAGTCAGTGTAGCATAGTTTTCTGGGTCACCCCTTGGGTATCTCAGAATGGATGTTGAATGAATAATATTGTAAAAAGTATTTTGATGTGGTGTGTTAAAAATAATGTCTAGAAAATAATGTAAATATTAAAAGTACATAAAATGTGTTGTTCTTTAACACATTAACAACTATGTGGTGTGGAATGTTATACGTCTAGCAACTAACAGCCATCCTTACATTCCAGAGCCTTTTCTGAAAAATCACATTTAAAAGTATAAGATAAATCAATATAGATAGTTTGTGAATAGTAAAAGCTATTAAAACTGTAGAAATAGCAATGCTACCAGCAGTAAGTATTCTTTACAGTAATAATAGTAAAATAATTCATAGTATTTCTATAAATAACTGTAATATAAATATAATGCACTAAAACCCAGAATTTTAGGTTTTGCTAAACTTGTATAAACAAATTGTCATATCTTGGAAACTATATAACCCAGACATAACATTGTTAGAACATCTTTGTTAACCAGACATTAAGTTTTCACATGACAGCAAGAAATTCCTCCCTGAATGCAAGTTTATTGAGATGTTTACTTAAATATGAACGCATATGCTTAATTGCATAATTATAATTAGCAATATATATAGCATTAAATATATTTTATGAGGTGTAACTTGCTGTGCAAAATAATGACAGTTTTCTCCAAGAACATCTAAGGTTTCACCTGATTTTCTGCAGTAGTTTGTAACTCTCTTGATTTTGAAGTATTAATCACTTATGAAATTGCTTATTTTCATAATGACTAAGAAATAGCTAGCAATATTTTCAATACACTGAGATCTAAATGGGCATTGCAAATTAATTGTCCTGTCTCTCACCATGACATTTCATACCATACCCCTCAATAGCATGTAGGTATCTCAGTTATGGAAATATGAACATAAATACGAAAATATTAATAATAAATGAAAACAGTGATTAATTTCTCTATTGCAGGGCATCCTAGATTAATGATATTACTGTTGTGTTAATTATTCCTTACCCTTATTGCCTGTTATTAGCTGGTAAGTCACTTAGTTAAAGAAGCAGACACAAAAAAAGTTCTGGATGCCTTAAGAAGCTAGACTCCACGTGGGCCAGCAGAGTAATCCAGGCTGCAGAGAGCTGAATAAGCGACTTTTCTTGATACTAAGTATATTTTTTGTTGCTTTCCACATCTGAATACCTAGCAACTGTATTTCGCCTGGCTTTCTGTTACATTGAAGCTGTTTTTACTGCATTTAACTTAATATTGCACTTGGAATCCTTGTTTGTTACTATTTGACTGTATTTGTAGCAAATTCTTCTGTGTAAGCTGTAGTAGCTGATTCATAGCATTTATAAGTGTTTGCTGTACCTGTTTCTGCCTGTTTTGTGATAAAAGAAAAAAAAGAAAAAATATCTCTTGTTTTTCCTGCTTTACTAGTTTAGTCCAGTTTCAGAGTTGCTGATTCCTGGGCTTTGGTTGTAGTTCCTGTGTACTGTTTCCTTGCCTTATTTGGGCGAAGGGAAGCTACCTTGCTTTCCTGCTTTACTAGTTTAGTCCAGTTTCAGAGTTGCTGATTCCTGGGCTTTGGTTGTAGTTCCTGTGTACTGTTTCCTTGCCTTATTTGGGGAAGGGAAGCTACCTTGCTTACCAGTGGGAGTGGGAAGCATTGAGCTGCCTTTCTCCAGTTTTGTGAGCTTTCCGCCAGTAACTAGTAGTTTATTGGTCATTTTGGGCCAGTTTCTAGCTTTTTCCAGCCCCCTGGTATAAAACTTTCAGCTTGTACCTACTCAGCACAGACTCCACGTGGGCCAGCAGAGTAATCCAGGCTGCAGAGAGCTGAATAAGCGACTTTTCTTGATACTAAGTATATTTTTGTTGCTTTCCACATCTGAATACCTAGCAACTGTATTTCGCCTGGCTTTCTGTTACATTGAAGCTGTGTTTACTGCATTTAACTTAATATTGCACTTGGAATCCTTGTTTGTTACTATTTGACTGTATTTGTAGCAAATTCTTCTGTGTAAGCTGTAGTAGCTGATTCATAGCATTTATAAGTGTTTGCTGTACCTGTTTCTGCCTGTTTTGTGAAAAAAAGAAAAAAATATCTCTTGTTTTTCCTGCTTTACTAGTTTAGTCCAGTTTCAGAGTTGCTGATTCCTGGGCTTTGGTTGTAGTTCCTGTGTACTGTTTCCTTGCCTTATTTAGGGGAAGGGAAGCTACCTTGCTTACCAGTGGGAGTGGGAAGCATTGAGCTGCCTTTGTCCAGTTTTGTGAGGTTTCAGCCAGTAACTAGTAGTTTATTGGTCGTTTTGGGCCAGTTTCTAGCTTTTCCAGCCCCTTGGTATAAAACTTTCAGCTTGTACCTACTCAGCACAGACTCCACGTGGGCCAGCAGAGTAATCCAGGCTGCAGAGAGCTGAATAAGCGACTTTTCTTGATACTAAGTATATTTTTGTTGCTTTCCACATCTGAATACCTAGCAACTGTATTTCGCCTGCCTTTCTGTTACATTGAAGCTGTTTTACTGCATTTAACTTAATATTGCACTTGGAATCCTTGTTTGTTACTATTTGACTGTATTTGTAGCAAATTCTTCTGTGTAAGCTGTAGTAGCTGATTCATAGCATTTATAAGTGTTTGCTGTACCTGTTTCTGCCTGTTTTGTGAAAAAAGAAAAAAAGAAAAAATATCTCTTGTTTTTCCTGCTTTACTAGTTTAGTCCAGTTTCAGAGTTGCTGATTCCTGGGCTTTGGTTGTAGTTCCTGTGTACTGTTTCCTTGCCTTATTTGGGGAAGGGAAGCTACCTTGCTTACCAGTGGGAATGGGAAGCATTGAGCTGCCTTTGTCCAGTTTTGTGAGGTTTCAGCCAGTAACTAGTAGTTTATTGGTCGTTTTGGGCCAGTTTCTAGCTTTTTCCAGCGCCCTGGTATAAAACTTTCAGCTTGTACCTACTCAGCACAGACTCCACGTGGGCCAGCAGAGTAATCCAGGCTGCAGAGAGCTGAATAAGCGACTTTTCTTGATACTAAGTATATTTTTTGTTGCTTTCCACATCTGAATACCTAGCAACTGTATTTCGCCTGCCTTTCTGTTACATTGAAGCTGTTTTACTGCATTTAACTTAATATTGCACTTGGAATCCTTGTTTGTTACTATTTGACTGTATTTGTAGCAAATTCTTCTGTGTAAGCTGTAGTAGCTGATTCATAGCATTTATAAGTGTTTGCTGTACCTGTTTCTGCCTGTTTTGTGAAAAAAAAGAAAAAAATATCTCTTGTTTTTCCTGCTTTACTAGTTTAGTCCAGTTTCAGAGTTGCTGATTCCTGGGCTTTGGTTGTAGTTCCTGTGTACTGTTTCCTTGCCTTATTTGGGGGAAGGGAAGCTACCTTGCTTTCCTGCTTTACTAGTTTAGTCCAGTTTCAGAGTTGCTGATTCCTGGGCTTTGGTTGTAGTTCCTGTGTACTGTTTCCTTGCCTTATTTGGGGGAAGGGAAGCTACCTTGCTTACCAGTGGTAGTGGGAAGCATTGAGCTGCCTTTTGTCCAGTTTTGTGAGGTTTCAGCCAGTAACTAGTAGTTTATTGGTCGTTTTGGGCCAGTTTCTAGCTTTTTCCAGCCCCCTGGTATAAAACGCACTAAACGCGTGTTAGCGCGATTTAGAGCGATTTAGCACGGAGCTGCCACTGTTGCACACTAGGGCAGTGCCGGTTAAGCAGGTTTAAACTATTCGGGCTACCTAAAGTCCACTCTTCAAATTTTCCCTTAAAACTACCTTCCTCGAACTATACTACTGATCAAATCAGCGTATCCTATAACTAAAAAGATCAACTCTACTTGACTCCAAGTAGACTATTCTCTATCTATTCAACCTAGCACTTGCTCCTACAGTACTTATTACCTTGATACGGCACTCTTGTCATAGATAGTACCCCAAAAAGGCAACCCCCCATTTCTCGGTCACCCACGTCCCTGGAATCTTTTTTTAAAGTTTTTCGTCTACCCTTCTAGCATGTCGAGGGATCAGTTGCTAGTGTCCTCTCCTGCTCAGCTGGTGAACCTGGGAATATTGAGGCAATGTTTCAATTGCCTCATGTACACAGACAACCCTTTCCTCCTCCCACAAAACACAAATACATGCGAGAGATGCAACTATACGGCCAAACTGGAGGCTGAGCTCTCTCAACATAGGACTGGCAAGACCAGTCAGGAGGAGAAGGTTACCACACACACTATAGACCCAGTCTCACATAGTACCATTACAACCTCAAATCATACACATAAACACACAAAGACATACTCGGAGGCTCTGATCAAAAATCTACCAAAACAGCAGAGGCCACCAAAGCAGACACCCAAACAACCACCACCTCAGAACACAACACCCGCAACACATAGACCTCACAGTCAGAGTGTCAAACAGTCACAGCCCTTAAGGCCAAACACAATGCCAGACACACTAGTCATTGGTGACTCCATAGTCAGACACACTGATGTCCCGCTCACCAGACTGAGTAAAGAGAAGGTCACAGTAAGCTGCCTGTCGGGCACTAGAATCCGCCACATAACGCAAGCACTCAGGTCTCTCAACAGCAGGTACAAATATGACTCAGTCATTGTCCACGCTGGTGTAAACGACCTGAGATGTACCTCCTTGGACTACATGAAAAGAGACATTGAGGAGCTCTCTGATTATGTAGCCCAGGCAGGTATGACCCTGACCTTGAGCAGTATCCTACCTTCACCAAGAATGATGCCACAATACAGAGATAAGATGATCAGCTTTAACAATTGGCTTAAACACTGGTGTCATTCAAAGGGGATCCAGTATCTGTCTGCCTGGGATGACATGCTGGACAAGCCACGCTGCCAAGGGACGGCTTGCACCTGTCACCCTGGGATTCGGATATTGGCAAAGGCTCTTGTCACCCCAATAGTGCCTTTTATATGCAAGGCTCTAATTCTAAACCTACCACCCTAGAACACAAAAAAGGAAAAAACTAAGGGTAATGCTGCTCAATGCCAGAAGTCTAAATCTCAAAATGCACGCACTCGAGGCCCTTCTCAGTATGGAGAACATCGATGTCAGTGCTGTGACAGAAACCTGGTTCAAGGCTCCTGAGAGCACCCCAGCGCTATCAGGTTTTACCTCATATCATGCGTTCCGGCCCCAAAATCCGGACAATACCAAGAAAGGAGGGGGGGGTATCCATATTCATCAAGGACACCCACACCTCAAGACTGGTGGCAACGCACGATGCATCGGAGACCATCCAGGTGCAATTAACCATAGGCAAGACTGCTCTGCAAATTGTAGCATGTTACAGGCCACCCTCACAAACTCAGGAAACTCACATGGCCTTCCTGAAAACACTAGAGGGCATAAATGTATCACCAAACACCATCATACTAGGTGACTTCAATTACCCTAATATAGACTGGGAACACTACTCAAGCCCAAACACCCTAGCCCAAAAGTTCCTGGAATTCATAAACTCAAATGCCATGGAACAACTAGTCACCATCCCCACAAGAGGAGATAACATACTTGATCTCATCATCACGAACATGGGAGCACAATGTTCAACACCGGAAGTATACCCCTCACTGGTGAGATCAGATCACAAACTAATCTCGCTGGAGGTCCTCATCCCACCCCACCTGAAATAAAAAGACCACAGTAAAGAACTTCTCAAAAGCCGACTTCACACTTCTAAAGACTAGTGTGGTCTCCTTTCAGGCCCCCGAGCCGGCGGAAAACAATACTCAAGCCGCTGAATCACTTACAAACGCCTTCTACCAGCACCTGCAGGACTGCATGGATAAGGCAATCCCAAGCAAAACAAAGACTCTTTGTACCAAAGGCAAGCGTCCAGTCTGGTGGAACCCAGCCATAAACAAACTCTACAACAAAAGGAGGAAGCTACTACAAGATAGAGCAAAATCCTTAAAAGGTAAGACACCCTTGATCACTATAAGTAAAAAACTAAGAGCTCTCATAAAATCATCCAAAGCAAATTTTGAGAGAAAAATAGCTAAAGACTCAAAAGACAATCATAAGGCCTTCTTTAGCTATGTTAGAAACCTAGGAGGAAACTCCCAGATATGCTCAGAACTAGTTCAAAATGATGTGAAGATTACTGATCCTACAGACATTGCCAACATACTGGCTGACAGGTTCAGTGCAAACTTCTCCCCCCCCCCAAAAGGAGAGATATCTATAGCAAATGAGTGCAGCCCGCCAAACATCTCCAGCGCCCAAGTGAGAACTGCTCTCTCCAAAGCGAAAAACACAGCATCCATGGGACCCGATGGTGTCCCCGGCTGTGTGCTCCACGAACTCAATGAGGAATTAAACCCACAGCTAGGACAGCTGTTTAATCAAAGTCTTACCTCTGGATACGCACTCCAGGAGTGGCGCACTGCAACTGTGGTCCCACTTCACAAAGGCGGTGCCTCCACAGACCCTGGAAATTACCGCCCATTAGCTTGACAAGCCTTATCTGCAAAGCCATGGAGAGGATCATAATGGACCTCATAAATAAAGACATAGGGAATTTGCAGACTTTGGATCCAACCCAGTTTGGCTTTGTCAAAGGCAGATCATGCCTTTTAAACTTGGTTGACTTTTTGAAACAGTCACCAAAGCCATTGATGAGGGAAAGGCAGTCCATACAGCCTACCTCGATCTGGCTAAGGCCTTCGATACAATACCCCACTCGGGTATCATTGAAAAACTCATCAGCTTAAATGTTAACCCATACATCACAAGATGGGTTGCAAACTGGCTGAGTGACAGAACCCACAGGGTCAGAGTTGCTGGCGCCATGTCAGACTCAAAGCCTGTCACAAGTGGTGTCCCACAGGGCTCAGTCCTGGGCCCACTCTTGTTTGGCATCTACTTTTCCGAAGTACAAGCAAACACAGGAGGGTTATGGCTGACAAAGTTTGCAGATGACTGCAAACTGGGCGCCATAGTAGAAAACACATCTGACACAGATATCCTTCAGAAGGGTCTCACAGAAACGGATAACTGGTGCCAGAGCCACGGCCTAAAGTTAAATGCCAAAAAATGCATAGTCATACCCTTCGGGAAAAACAAGGTTACCCATAGCTACCAAATAGGTGGCAATCCACTGAGCAATGAAGAAGTTATCAGGGACCTGGGGACCCAGGTTGATAGTAGTCTGTCATTCGACACCCATGTAGCTAAAGTAGTTAGGAAGTCTTTCTACATTGCCCACCTTATCATGAAGGGATTCTCATCTAGATCAAGGGAGGTCATAGTCTCCCTTTACTCATCACTCATCAGACCAATGATTGAGTACAATGCCCCATTCGGAATGTATCTGACCCGACACTTGCAGCAGCTGGAGAGGCCACAAAAGTTCCTCACCAAAAGGATAAAGGGTCTCAAAAATCTGTCCTATGCTGCCCGACTGAAAGAACTCCAGCTCTATTCAGTCGCCACCGCTTGCTCAGAGGTGACCTTTGCCTAACATACAAGGCCATGTCAAACCCAGATTTGATGAATATGCTTCACCTCAAAAAATCTAGATCCATCAGAGCCACAAGGGCGGGAGACTTAAACCTCAACACGGCTATTAATAGGACGTGCTGGAGAGATAGATTCATCACCCAAAGACTCCCTATGCTGTGGAACAAAATCCCGGTACATGTGAGGCAGAGCACCTCGCTGGCCTTGTTCAAGAGAAATCTTGACCAATGGATGGGAGATCGCAGATATACCCCAGGAATTACCTCAGTGTCACTGCTCGACAGAGGCACAGCAAAATAATGGGTATAGTTCCCCATACTAAAGGGGTGGCGTAAGCCACAAAACAATGGGCTAGGCTTATAAATGCCCTCGGGCAGATAGCCTAGTATGAACCTATGAACCTATGAACCTATGAACCTATGGTTGTCAACTGGAAGTGTACAGAAAAGGTGCTATAGGCTTGAAAGCCAGGTACATCTCTACATTATACAAAGACACTTATTTAAACAGCCATGGTAAGAAACAATTACTTTGTTAGGTAATCATGTAAAAAGGTTGTAGTCCAGGAGATCAGAGAAGTTGGCATCTCCCTGTAGCGGGAGTTTTGTGCTGGTAGCAGTGGTTCTGGGAAGTGTTCTGTGGAAGAGAAGAGAGAAAACAAAGGAGCCCGAGACAATCTGGGAATATTTTATAGAAGAAAGGTTCATAAATGTAGTTTAGTTCTAAACATAAACTGGTCAGAGTGACTGCAGGTTGCATTGTGTTATTTTTGATGTCCTGAAAAGGAGTTTGCATCACACACACACACACACACACACACACACACACACACACACACACACACACACACACACACACACACACACGCACTCACACACACACACACACACACACACACACACACACACACACACACACACACACACACACACACACACTTAAAAATGTATAGGGTATAATGGACCTGTATTATTACCAGAGTCACTGCATTCTGGACTCAGTGAGAGTTTCATATCTTACCACTATATATCCCTGGGAATAGCCTAGCCTAGATGTCACAAATATCTGAGCAACAACAGTAGGCAGTTCATTTGAAACACTCAGGATACCCTATACTGTGCAACAATAATTGAGTGTCGTCAAGCAATACACCCAGATCACACATATTAGGTTTTCTCTCTTCAAATAAATATTTACTAGATTATTCTTTGCTGACTCCACCCCTTGCCTGTGCTTTTTTTTCTGCTATTTTCAGATTGTTTAGATTCAGTCTGAGCTAACTAAATGATATCTAATCCTGAATTTTTGAAAGATGGGCACACATATTGGAACAGAATCATCATGCACTGAGCAGAAAGTCAGGAATGTATGAGAAGAATCAGCATGACCGTGAAAATATAGAACATACTGTTATATCACTGTTCTTGTGGACATTATATATCCATAAAGGGGATGTCTGGCAAACTTGATCATGCAAAAAGGTGCAGTCTTGTAGAGCAGATAATGAGAAGAATAAGGTCACTGTGATTGTTAAATGGGGACACTGGTGCCCCCCTAAAGTCACAAATAAGAAACAGGCATGACTGTAGTAATCTATACTAACTAAGGACAATTAGGAATGACTGACATAAATGAACTTGGACTATGACTAAAATGCTCAAAAAATTAAATTCTATGACTGCAAAACATTGTGGATATATTGTGTGAATAAGAATAATTTTAAAATACATCAAATGGCACACCAGACTGATTTCTTGCAAATCAGAACTGAAGATTTACCCCATGAATGCTAGCTTGCATCCTTTTCAGCAGACTACTAAATGTTTACTGATTTGACTAACAATTTTTTTTGTTGGAAATCATTAACTTTTTCCCAATCATTTCTTAAGGAGGGAAATCTAAATAGAAGTGTGTAACTGTCTAAAAATATCCATATGGTAGAAGCATTAATGTGGCATATAAGATTTATAAAAATGCAAAAGTTGGGGAAAGTAAAATATTTTGAAAATATATAAATTAAAATGTCTTACATTTTAAACAAAACTTAAATGCTCTAAAATTATCTGGGTAAAGCTTAATCTGCTATTTTATCAGCATTTGTTTATGATTTCCATCACGACCACCATAGCAGACAACCTGTTAACAAAAGGACTGATGTAGCTGTATCTGTTATAATCAAGTACTAGCTCTGTAATGATTTCATTCCAAAGCCCATCGGTATTATTATTACTCACCAACTGTTGCATCTGGGATACAAGCCTGCAGAAGGATGAGGTTTTGTTTGGGTTCCAGTTACACTTCTTGAAGGTAATTTTAGACTTTTCCTTGCAATAATTAGCATTTAAGGAAGATGGATTGCCTGTATGAATTACCATTACAGCTGCCACAACAGCTCAAATTTCAAAGTTTTTTCAGGGTCTGAAATTCTGGCCACAAAATCAGAAATGTTGTTCTTTGGTTATTCCGCCCCCTTTAAGAAAAGATGAAGTTTAGTCTAATACAGGCAAGCTCCTGAATGAGATGACAATGACGTCCCTGAAAGTGTCTCTGATTAGATGGACCTCACTTTTAAGAGATTTTAGAGAGAGAGAGAGAGAGACAAAGAAAGACTTATATGGAACTAATAAATAAGAACATAGGGAACCTCCAAACTATGGACCTGTGTCAGTTGGGATTTATTAAAGGTAGGTCAGGCTTACTCAAACCTGGTGGATTTTTTTGAAAAAGTCACTAAAGCAATTCATGAAGGTGAAATGGTATACACAACATACCTCAACCTGGCCAAAACCTTTGACACAATTCCCCACTCAGACATAGTAGAAAAGCTAAGTAAACTGTTAATAAACCCCTACATTACCCACTGGTTTGCAAACTGGCTCACAGACAAGATGCAGGAGATCAAAAATTGGAAACTACTTCCATAAAGATACCAGTCGCCAGTGTGGAAGCACAGAGTTCAGTGCTGTGACCTCACCTGTTTGCAATCTACTTCTGTGAAGTAAAAGCCAATACCAATGACTATTGGCTGACTAAGTTTGCACATGACTGCAAGTTAGGACCAGTAAATGAATCCTCAAATGACTTGGCCATCCTGCAGGAAAGTATATCCTAAACAAATAACTGGACTGAAACTAAATATCAAAAAATGTATTATTGTATCCTTTGACAGGTCATCTATCCTGGGGAACTACCGCACAGACAAAACATCCCTAAGAGTTGACCCAGTTGTTCAAGATTTGGGAACTTACATGGACAGTGACCTAACTTTCAACCAACATGTATCCACTGTCATAAAAATTCCTTCTATATTGCTCGGCTTATAAAAAAGGGACTGTGAGTAGATTTAGTGATGTCATCATAGGGACTGTGAGTAGATTTAGTGATGTCATTGTTGCCCTTTTCTCTGCCCTCATTAGGCCAATCATTGAATGTTATACCTCCTTTGGTATGTATCTCTCCAAACATATGCAAAATCTGTAATGCCCATAGTGATACCTTACTAAAAGGATACAAGGTCTCAACAATATATCCTACGTGAAGTGACACAAAGCCCTGTCACTATGCTTGGTATCCCACAGACTGCTATGAGGTGACCTGTGTCTGGCAATCATGGCATTCTCTGACCCAATACTGATGGACCTTCTGCATATCAGCAAGTCAAATAGCATCAGAAATACTTTGTCTAGGGATCTAAACCTCTTGTGCAACATCAGCAGAATGGTTTGGAGGGATCTTAAGTAGGATACTACTGTTTTGGAACAGATTCCCCATCCATGTAAATAAAATTCATCACTGACCATATTCAAGTACAACTTGGATCCATAAATATGTGCTAAAAAATTTAACCCAGGACCACCCTTTACTTCTACTAGACATGGCCAAAGAATCCACTTATGCTACAATGATGAGTTCAGAAAAAATGGTGAAAAATGGCATGCCTACAGCTATTGGAGTTTGGCTTTATTGGTCTAAATGTACCCATAAAGACAAACAAAAAAAAGTAAAAAAAAAAGTCATGGACATTCAGAAGCAATGTAGCTGAAATACTGGTAAGTCCTTAAGAGGTAATTTCCATACATCCTGTCACCTCCACTACAGGAGGGTTAAGTTATTATACAGGGAATACTCTTACTTAGCTGGGTCTTGCAGCTTTTTCCTCTTTGGTTTGGATGCTATTTGTAATGTTTTGTAGGCAGTCTAAAGTTTATGGTCATTAGGTTTGTGTTTCGAAAGTATAGTCAAAGAATTCACTTATGCTGGACTTTTGAGCTCAGAAAAAAGGTGACTCCTGGCATGTCTATAGGTACTGGGACTTGGCTGTATTGGTCTTAATGTACCCATAAAGACTTAAAAAGTAAAACATCAAGGGCACTCAGAAGCTATAATGCTAAAACTCCGCTATGTCTAAAGGGGTTATTTGCATATATCCCATGGGTCTTCACTACAGGAGATTTAAGGTATTACACAGTGAAAACTTTAACATGGCATTTTACTGAGTGGTTTGCCTGTGTGGCCTTTTTATTCCTTGGTTTAAATATATATCTATACCTATATATAAAAAACACAAGAAAAAATTAGCCAAGCTAGAGTTTTCACTGTGTGATACTTGAAGACCTCCTGTAATAGAGGCCTATAGGGTTTATGCAAATGACCCCTTAAAGACATCAAATGTTTCAGCTAGTTGGCTTCTGAATGTCCATAACTTTTAACTTTTTCTTTTTAAGTCATTATGAATACATTCAGGCCAAAAAAAGCTAATCTAAACTAAACTAGCTATGCACATGCATGTTTTGGCATTCTTATGAGCTCACTAAGACAGCATAAGTGGACTGTTTGGTTATACCTTAAAAACACAGGGTCTTTAAACCCAGTTGATGTCCTTAACCATTAAGGTGTCTTCAAAATATCCCAACTAGCATCCAAACCAATTCACAAAAACTACAAGAAACACCTAACCAAGCTAGAGGCTTCACTCTGTGATACCTTAAACCTCCTGTAATAGAGGCTCATGGTATATATGCAAATGACCCCTTAAAGACATCAAGTGTTTCAGTTAGATGACTTTTGAATATCCATGACTTTTTAGTTTTTCTTTTTAAGTCTTTATGGATAAATTCAGGCCAATAAAGCTAAACTCCACAGCTGTTTTGGACTTCTTATGACCTTGTCAGGACAGCATGAGGGAACTATTTGGATATACTTTAGAAACAAAGGGTTATTAGAAAATGCTTAAGATGAAAATTACGTTATTTCTTTAACTGTTTATACCTTAAGTCAACTAAGCATTAAATGCTTAAATACTTCAATGTGAGTTGTATTCAATAGACTCATACATAGTGGTCACATTTGGCATCTTTTACTAACTTCCACTTGCAAGTGTATATGATATGCCAACACATTTGCTATAATAATGGATAGTCTAAGACATTTTATTCTAGTTGCTACTTATACACACACACACACACACACACACACACACACACACACACATATATATATATATATATATATATGTGTGTGTGTGTGCATTTATGTATGTGTATACCTGTTTGATTAAGGAGTCAGTGATCATAGTTCAGTGAGTTCATAGAAGTTAATCACATAGTAGTAGAAAAATATAACTGGCCCAGTCCCTGCTGGCCGCATGTTAAATCCCATTGCAATGATTCAGCCACATGTGAATCACCAAAATGGGTCAGCAAAGTGTATGTCAGTTTCTATTTAAATCAAATTATGCCAATATACATTTGGTTAGTTAGTTAGTTAGTTAGTTAGTTAGTTAGTTAGTTAGTTAGTTGGTTAATTAACTTTTTTGACAGGTAGGTGGTCTGATCCTCAGAGCATTTTCAGCTATGATCTGGCCAGAGAACATTTACAAATTTCAAAATACATTTATCATTGTCTGATACAATATAAATCAGAGAATGAATATACAGAAGTCTGGAGACAAGAAATATATGCATACACATACGTATGGTTTACTATCACAATCTTGAAACCTACAGTCTTGAGAATCGTAATCCTGAGATCATAATATTGAAAGTCTAAAACACTGAAGACCACTGTCTCTACAAATTGTAAATACTGAATCCCCTACAAGTGGAAACTCAGGATCAGCTTTTAATATGGGTCCTGCAGGGGTTTGAATCTAAGAATAAGTGCTAACATGGGTCTTGCAGGGATAACAACCCAGGAATGAGTGCCAGCATTGGTTCTGCAGGGGGTCAAGTCTAGGATTTTGATACTGTTGTCTTCTGTGTTTTGGTCTTTCCATATTATGGTTATATCCTATTACGTGATAGACTATAGCTCTTTATCAGTCCCTAGTATGAGTTTGTAGGTGGGCATGATTTTTGCCAAATGGCTTCCTAGATGACCATTAGGAAACATAGTCTGCAAACATTCCTAACTGCCGTTAATCTGTCGACCTAGTATATTTTATCCATCTTGCAACAGTTTGAAACTAGAAAATGATACATCCCATCTACTTTATCTTATTAACCAGGTAAACCCACTAACTACAATAAATATATTTCCTAAATTAAATATGTTGTGCCTTAATAGAAATGTTCTAGCTTGATAATGGTCTAATGAGTTTATGTTTAAGTAAAAGTCTTCTGTTTCACCCTGGCTGGTAAGCCCTTTGACTAAAAGGTATGCATTTGGAACATATTTTTTCACTGATACTTCTTCTTTCTTTCTACTTTATTACTTACCTCATGTAAGTACTTACCTCATCTATTGACAGAGTGTTTTATGGAAACCGTACTTATTATTACAGTCTTCCATTTACATAAATGTGTACTTAATTCTCTTAATTGTCTTCCACACATTGCATATTTCATTGTCTGCAAAGGCATAATTATTGTTAGATAATGCAGATAAGTCCAGGTTATTTAAAAATTTAAGGAGCCTGAAAACATATGAAATGTGTCTCCATCTTACCTTGGACATCAATGTTTACATATGTTTCTCTTGAACTGATCTTTACAGATATGTTCACTACTTTGAAAATAATTAAATGAATTCTAAGAAAGTTTTAATGTCTCTGTTTTGCTTAGATGTTTCATCATTCTAAAGCTCTGGACATAACCATTTTATTGGATCTTGTTTTCTATAAAAAGAAATAGTATATGTGCCTGCTTTCTGCAAAACAGTGTTCAGATACACCCATGCCATTGAATCTCCTCTGACTGAAGGCCTTATATATTAAAAAAGATACTTGAGATGCACTCCAGGTTGCAGCTAAATTAAAAAGAAAAGACTTTCATTCAACCCTAATCTTTTCAGTTAGCCCTCCTGCTTGGCAGATACATAACAAAATTAGGTTCACAGGGTCATAGGTTGTTACTAGGCTAATGAACACTAGAGACATTACAAGCCTAGCCACACACACCAAACCCATTTGTATCATGAGTCTCATGGGTGTCTATATGGCAGGGGGCATGTTTGTTTGTTAGTAGGGAGGCAACTAAGATATTTCTAGCGAGGGTGTTAGTTCAGCTAATACTTTTCTTATCAACAGCCTCTATCCATAAGGGACATGGGAGACAGACCAGGGGTAAATTTATGATTTTGCATCCAATTGTCAAGGTTTCATTTGAATAGTGTCAGGGATGAACTCTGTTTTACATGGATAAGGAGCCTATTCCATATCGTAAGGATCCTTTGAGACACATATCTTTCTCTCCACTATGATCTGTTTATGTCGCAAGTCAAGTTCAGATGCCTAAATCAAATCTTGCTGATGTTGTTTGTTTGTGCATGTGCAACAAACCCAATCAGAGCTGGGTCTGAGGAAGACCAATAAGCCAGATAAATATCTCATCACAGCAGTGTGTAAGAGACTGAATACAGAAACAGAGCCTGTGGTGATCAGTGTAGGACAGGCTATACATGCCCTGAATTCTTCTGGTGAGAAACGTTTGAGGGTGTTCCAGCTGTTGCAAGTGTCTGGTTAGGTACATGACAAAGAGGCCATTGTACTCAATGACTGGTCTGATAAGAGCCAAGCAGAGTGGAACTATAACTTCCTTTGGCCTGAATGCCATACCCCTACCTATAAGTTGGGTGTCAATGAATGATTTTCTTTACTATCTTAGCTAAGTGTTGGTCAAAGGCCAGATTGCTGTCTACATATCTACCCATCTCCCTTACTACTGGGTTGACTCTTAGGGGGGGTTTGTTGATGTAGTAATTAACTTGGATTGACAGTTTCCCAAAGGCCATCATAATGCATTTTTTGACATTGCTGTTTAGGCCATGGCTTTTCACACCAGACATTTGTCTGTGTTAAACCCTCCTTCAGGATGTTGTTGTGTTGGGGGGCATCTATAATTGTTCCCAATTTACAGTCATCAATGAACTTAGTGATCCAGAAGCCTTGACTGCTGAAAATTAGATGCCAAACAGAAGTGGGCCCAGCACAGAGCACTGGTGTACCATAAGGGTGACCTGTCACTTGTTGGAGGTGGCCCCACTATTCCTGGCTTCCTGTGTCCTGTCTCTGAGCCAGCAGGCAGTCCAGTGAGTTATGCAAGAATTTATACCTAGCTCAGAGAACTTGTCAGTAATGCTTAAGTAGAACATTGTATTGAATGCCTTTGGTAGGTCACGATATGCAGTACATTGTATTGAATGCCTTTGGTAGGTCACGATATGCAGTGCATTGTATTGAATGCCTTTGGTAGGTCACGATATGCAGTACATTGTATTGAATGCCTTTGGTAGGTCACGATATGCAGTACATTGTATTGAATGCCTTTGGTAGGTCACGATATGCAGTACATTGTATTGAATGCCTTTGGTAGGTCACGATATGCAGTACATAGTATTGAATGCCTTTGGTAGGTCACGATATGCAGTACATTGTATTGAATGCCTTTGGTAGGTCACGATATGCAGTACATTGTATTGAATGCCTTTGGTAGGTCACGATATGCAGTACATTGTATTGAATGCCTTTGGTAGGTCACGATATGCAGTACATTGTATTGAATGCCTTTGGTAGGTCACGATATGCAGTATACAATGTTTTACCCTTGTCCATTGCCTTGGTGACCCTCTCAAAGAAGTCTTCCGGTTTTAGTAGGCATGACTTTCTGTAACAAAGCTAAATTGGGATGGGTCCAATGTATGTAGGTTGCCAGTGTCCTTGTTTATCATTTACATGATTATTCATTCCATAGTTTTGCATATTAGGCTCTTGAGACTGATGGATCTTTAGTCACCTGGGTCCGTGAATGGTCTGCCCTTGTGTAGGGGAATGAATTTTATATTATTCCATTAACTTGGAATGTAGCATGCTTTGAAGAATGCCTGAAATGGCCTTGATAGGTCATGTTTTAGACTATTCAGGAGGCAACCGAGGATATTGTCAGGACTTTTAAAGGTGGTGTTCTTGGCTTTAGTGAGTGCTACCAGAATCTGGTTCCTGTTAATAGTTGGGGGGTAGTATACTGGAGTGGATTTCACCCAGAGAAGCAGTGAGGAGGGGGGGCATTGAGCTGAATTTATCAGCCAGTAAATTTGCTATGTCACCCTGATTGATGAAGGTGATACAGTTCATCACCAGTTCGGCACACTGCTGTGTGTTACCTTTAAGGTTCCAGACATAGCTGAGGAAGACCTTGTGATTGTCCTTAGACTGTAAGGGTATCCTGACCTCATTGTTGGCCTTAACTACACTTCTCAGTTTCTTGTTTAGTTGTATAACAGAATACTTGTCTTTGAGGGAGTTGCTCTTCCTGATTTTGGCCATTATTTTTTTCTTTTATTACATACCTTGTTTAGATGACGATTCCACCAGTAGAGTTTGTTTTTAGAGTTTGTTTTGGGTTTAGTTCTGGTAAGTACAACAGCCTCTATGCAGCCCCTTACATGTTTGTATAGGGACTCTCAGAAAATTTCTGCATTGGGAGCTGTGGTCTCAGGGATGAGGGGGAGCTTTGAATTTTGGAAAACTGTTACTTAATAAGATGTAGTTCACCTTAGAATAGTTCTTAACTGTTACTGGTTTAGCTGGGTTTTCTAGGTTGATTTTTACTTCAAAGGAGACAGCTTTGTGATCCACCCTCACAAGTGAGAATGTGACATGGAGGGGGGGGGGGTGCAACATTCTTCCATGTTGTTGAATACCAGATCCAGTATGTTTGATACTCTGTTTGAAGTGTGCACTATCTGTCTGTTCCAGGGTGTTTGATTTAATAAAGTTCAGGAAGTGTTGTGCCTGTGAGTTTGAGGCAGTGTAAGTTTCCCTGTCTGTTGAGATATAGTTAACGTCACCCATGAATAGGGTGTTTGGTTGGATGGTGAGCATCTCTGGTAGGTTTAGGTTTAGATAAGATTTGTGAGACTCTATGGGCATAGATGGTGAACTGTAACTAGCCACAATATGATGCAGGGCCTTATCTATGGTGGCTTGCACACCGATGAGCTCCATGGTATTATCCTGTTTAACTAAACTGGAGGTGTGTTTGTCGCTATTGTAGATCAAGCAACCTCCAACTTTGGCCCCAGTCTCTGCTGGTGCTGGTCTAAATGTGTGGAAAGTACTGCAGCCGTGCACTACTGGAGTCCTTTCTACTGCTTTTAAATCAAGTTTTGGTTAAAGCACTGGTGTTTACATTCTCCAAACTGAGGTGTGGAGTTTTTTGCTTAGGCTCCTAGAATTGAACAGTAACATGTTAAGGTTGTTTGCAGGCTGTTTCACTATGTTGGTAGTTTTGTGTTTTTTGCATTGCTAAAGAGGGCTCTATGGGGATTGGATAAAGTTTTAGCCAATATCCAAAAGCCTAGGGAGACAGGTGTGGCCCATGCTTGGTGAAGCAATGTAGTCTGTTGACCATGTCATCCCAAGCTGAGAGAGATATTGGACCACCTGTGGTCACACCAGAAACTAAGCCAGTTATTAAAACCAATCATTTTATGTTCGTACTGTGGCATCATCCTTAGTGAAGGTAGAAGGTGCAGCATTGTCTTTCACAAATATCCTTTGAATACAGTTACAGACACCATTTCCACGCTATTTATATCAATTATAAAAACAAAGCCAGATCTGTATAGTTTGCTGAGACCTATAATTAAAACATTTGGTTCAGTGCACACTTGTGTAATAGCTAAAATCAGTGTCAAAAATGCTGACAATGGTGATAGAGACAGCCCTCTCAAGATATAATAACATCCACAATGACTATACTATGCATAGGGGTTCACCAGTTATATGGTATCTATGGTAAAATCTAGGTGGGACTTTATACATTGACTGCTTGGACCCACTTCTCCAGCAGCAATCAACTGCTAATGAAATACTTGTGATTTACATTTATGTTAGAGACACCCGCTTAGCACCTAAACAGAGTTTAATTAATTAAGGGTGTTAAGCATTATGTGATATTTTTTCTTGCTATGTCATGTAAGAAATACAACAGATATTCTAGCCTTAGTGTACAATTAATTATATGTGATGCTAAACATTTTGATGACTTATAACATATTATGTTTTGAACTCCGTGAATACCACAGCTGTTTGCCATTAATGCAGCCAGACTATGAGTTTTCTGTGATGTACAAGCTCACTTCTGATCATATTAAAGCATAGTCTTCAGCTTAATGTATTTCCCAGCTGAATGTTCAACATATCTGAAGGCACCCAATCGCTGTTTTAGACTGCAAATACAGTACTATCTGTCTGCCTGTCTGTCTATCTATCTATCTATCTATCTATCTATCTATCTATCTATCTATCTATCTATCTATCTATCTATCCATCTGTGACAAATGGAGATACTGCCAGCACAGCTATCTGGAATTTTGTAAATAATTAAATGTCATTGGTAAATATCAAATGATTTGTGTAAGATGCTTGTGTTACAAATGTATTAAAACTGTATGTCGTGTATAGCAAACTGCTTGTACAGATGTGTGAGTTGAAAGGTGTATTTGCAAAAGGCTTATGTTTAAAATGGATCCATAGTGTGCCTTACTGGAAAAGAACATAAATGTAAATGCACTATTGTAACTGTTTAAAGGTATATATTTTAACAGTGGAAACTGGGATACAGGAGGTTAACCTCAGTCTGGTATATTTATCTGAAATTAAATTACTTTATGATTATGCAATAAAAGTGGTATATTTCAGTTTTCAATGCAGATAGACACAGAGACTGTGCTGATAAACCTCCTGTATTGTCTTCAGAGTGAACCAATTACTAGTTTTGAAATGTGAAGGAATGTAATTGTTTTATGACTTCCAGCATCTGCCAAAGATCTGAGGTCTATGTATTTTCACAGGTAGATGCTAAATACTGCCAGATTCCAGCAGTGGGGTTTCACCTGGGATAGAGTCAGATGACAAGAAATTATGTCATTCTGCAAGCTATCCCAGCAGTAATAGTTGAGATATTAATTTGAAAGTCTCTGAGATAGACACAGCATTCTGCATTATGTCTTGGATCTGGCAACAGGAAGACCCATTCACCACAAATTTTCCTTTCTCTGATGAAGTAATTTACTAGGGAACAGCATAATTCCCTTGGATATAGTCAGGAATATAGCAAAGCTTAGTTTTGATATTTTGATTTATTTGAGACTGTCCTGCAATGTTGTTTTCAATTTTCCCTGTGATTTTGAATTCTGATGTCACTGTGAATATATACTAAGTATCTTCTTGTTCATTTATTATTTATTATTAAATATATTTAAACCTTACATTGTGGCTGATCTGTCTAGAGTTATTTAAGTTTTGAGAGTACTTGCATATTTATTTGGTGACACTGTGTGAGGCACTCCTAATAGCCTTGCTCTTGGTCAAACTACCATTTGTATTAATACTAATATTACACATTAAGATTGGACACTCTTTGCTAAGGGCCTTAGAATAGCTGATAAGGAACTGGCTGGTAGCAGTGATAATTACCTTATAGTCTGGACAAAAGGGGGCATAGCTAGTAAACCTATAGCAGCCTTTCCCAGGTGTGTGTGTGTGTGTGTGTGTGTGTGTGTGTGTGTGTGTGTGTGTGTGTATGTAAATCAAACCTAAAAGAATGTGTGTGTCAGCTACTTGGGCAGAGGCATGAAGCACTGTTTGGGCAGAGAGGGTGCTGGAGGTCTTGGCTTGGCCACTCAGCTGAGATCTCAGCTCTGTAGCTATGCCAGTGGAGAATCTTACTCGGGATCTGGAGAAAGAGAGAGAAACCAGCCCCAGACTGATTGTGGTCTCTGAGTGCTCTTAAGGGAAATTACACTTGATGCAGAGAGCTCCATCTGGAAATAGTGTCTGTGCACATCCTCTCAGTGAACGTCCCCCTCTGGTGCCAGTGGTGAGGATTGAGTCTCCTTGATTACTGGTCCAGTGTTGGGTCATCACACCATCCATCAGGTCCTCCAGCTATTCCACTGATGCATTGGTTCCCCCCTGGAGGCAGCCCTAAGTATTATCCTTCTAAGGGAGGGGTTGCGCATCATGCCATATCTCCTCCCTCTCCACATATTCAGAAAACACTCTAGCCATTGCCATGTAATGGACTTTGTGAGTGCTCTCCATGGTGCTTGTGTAATGTAACCAAAGGCCTGCTCCCCTTAAGAGCTGCACTTCACTGCAAACTCTGCCACCTCAAGACCATCAACAATGGAAATGTGGACAAGCACATGCTCCTCAAAATCCCCCATTCTGAAGGTGGCATTTGGGCTAAACACTTCATTCCTTTCTCACCCTATTTTGCTTTTCCAGCATTAGGGCCACTAACTGAAACCCAGTTCCCTAGTATGCAGTCAGAACCCTGTCCACATGTACCACAGAGCCATTTTTTGTTAATATTTTTAGATTCTTTTGTCCAGCTTAGGTCTACTGGCAAAGTGCATTTACAGACGGGTCCCAGGCAGAAAAGATCCCAGTTGCATTTACTGATACAAAATCAAGGTGCAGACTTTAATGGTTTAAATACAGTTAAAAACTTAAGAAGAGCCTTGTAAAATATTCCAGTTTTTGGATATATCTGATAATGTATTAAAATATATATTTATAGAGAATAACTTTGATTCAATTAAAATAAAAAAAAACATATATGGGTAAATAATACAATACATAGCTATAAGAAATAAAATTGTTTTAGAATTTCAAGTCTTGTTTTATGGGTTACCTTTTTTTTCAACATTTCTTCACATCCTTCAAAAGACTTATCAAGTTTACTAACACAGAAAATGACTTTATAATCCTTTTTATGAATATTCACAACACTGTTGCACAGGATAATTAAGGCTGGAATTTATGAAGAAGTAGCAAGACAGATACAACATTAACACCAGAGTCTCTGTGCAAAGGGTAATAGCAGGTAACGCAGTGAAATTTCCCTGCTGAAATATATATCTTTGAAGGTGAAATTCTGCAAATCAACCAAAGGGACTGATGAGACCACTTGTAAGTCCAAGATCAGCACTACAACATAGAGGTATAAAACATGCTGAAAATGAACTGTGTGAAAAAGCTACAAAACCACAAAATCATGGAAATTCAACAAGAACTGTGTACGCGCGTGCCCACATGCGCACGCTCGTGCACGATGAAGAACAACAGCTGCTCAAGTCTGAGAGTAATTTCTCTCCAATATGGATACTGGATAAAATATTCAACATGTCAGACCAGACACAATGCATTTCAGTCAAGCTGTGCATCTCTTCCTTCTCAGCTGTGGTTATAGATCTTGATGCAGAAGTCACTGGGCTTTCTGTACAATACTTCGTGACATGAACGTGTGACATTATTAAGTTAGTGCCACATAGAAAGGTGTTTTGTGCTACCTTAACGGGCAGGAGTAAACTGAAATATCTTTCCATAGTGCTAAATGTGATCATGTTATGCTCTATCACACCAACTTGTCCATCTAGAGTTTGCAATATATCCGGAGTGCAACATTCAGCAGCAAACTATTATATTATTTAAGGAAACCCCCAAAAAATCCATGGCTGTCAGTTTGTGCTCAAGGCGTATCTGTCACTGCATGAGTCTTTTCTTTGCACTTGTGCAGGCTTGGGCAGTGATGGTGTGAAACTAATATGCTGTGCTAGCATTAGAGAATGCATATTTGTTGTGTTGTTTCCAACAGATATTGTATGTCAATCTGTCTAAATCAGGTGACAGAAATAAAGGCAGGCTTGCTACGACTTCATATGCAAACCAAAAGTAATTCAAAAGCAGTTCAAAACGCCAAAGTATCACACTGATGATAAAGAAATAAAAACGAACGTTCTTTAATAGGCACAGTTAGCGCTTTCACCTCATTGGCTTCTTCAGACTGTGTTTAAGCCCCCATAAACAGTCACTTATATACACACATAACTCCCATCAATAAATGATTAAAATACATCATATGCTTAATTGTATGCACTTATAATTTAAAGAGACAAACATTCATTTACTCCCCCAGTGTTAAGCGCTGGGTAAAACAACATGATGTGTACTTAAAAACACTAAAAGATGTAATCATAATATGGATAAATGTAAAAAATGAATAAAAATTAATATAAAAAATAAAACCATATACAAATATGTTTCCAAACCAAACTCTATATGCACAAAGCTAAATATAAAAAACATGTAAATCTATAAACCACACAAATAAATTTATGTGAATTTATGAATTTGTGTTATCCCATGGTTTTATAAAATCCATGACATAGGGGAATCCTAACATGAAGAAGATATATTAATTCCCTAAACAGTAAATACACATACCTATATAAACTTTAGTATTTTCAAAAATATATAGATGGTCAATGACAAACCCTGATGGGGTCAATTCAGTATATGTATAAGGTGTATGTGATTAATTCATTTCACTTTCACCCTTAGCCTCCGTTTCTTCAGTACTGTCTGTATACTGATCTTATCATTCAGACCTGGTAGACGGTCTGCTCTTAACCGGATGATCCATCTAAGTTCTAATTCTAATGTATGTCCCTCCAAGTCACCTCCTCTCGGACTGGTATGTACCTGTTGTATGACAAAAAAGTTGAACTTATGCAACGAACCAAATTCTACACAATGCCTAGCTAAGGCATTGTGTTGTTGACCAGTCCTAATGTGGTATATGTGTTCCCTGATGCGGAACCTAAATTGTCTATTCGTTTTACCAACGTAAAACGCGTCACATGCTCCGCACTGGGCTAAATAAATCACATTAATGCTTTTACAATTAGTTCCTGTCATAAAATGGAACTCTTTGTTAACATGGGGGGATTTAAATCTATCATTGATGTTGATAAAACTGCACTGATTACATTCACCACAAGGAGTGGTATTGTAACAAAATGTTCTCTTCTCTATAGCCGGCCTGGGCTGTAATATCCTTTTGATGTTTTTCATATTCTTGTACATGAACCTCGGTTTATCTCCCACAAGTCTCATAATTTCATCATCTGCCCTCAAAACATCCCATCTGTCACCTATAATTCTCCTGATGTAACCAACATCGGAGGTAAAGTAAACAGGGATGCTGAGTGTATCACCCTTCTTGTTGACGTTACCACCCGACTCATTACTTACTACACTCAAAATAGTAGGATCCTGATTCGAGAAATACGGGCATGCTCTTGTGCCCCTAAGTTCAATTGAAGCATCAATGGCTCTCTTGATCTCATCTATCCTATAGGCTCTTTCTTGTAGCCTGTGGGTCAGTCCATCTAACTCCAGCTCAAAACCCTCCTCCGATGGGTTCAGTCTAGAGGCTCTCATTGACTGACTCCTAGCCACGCTCTCAAACACATGCCTGGGATGCATACTATCCCTGTGTAGGAGCGTATTCCTATAGCATTTCTTCCTATGGATGGAAGTATTCACCAACCCATTATCCAATCTCGTGATGTTAACATCCAGAAATGCCACAGACTCCCTGGATGAACTAGAAGTAAAACTCAAGAAGTCTACTGAAGCATTCATGTACTCCTCAAACTCTAGTAGCTCCCTGTCATTACCTCTCCAAATCAGGAAGAGGTCATCTACAAATCTCCTGTAGAAGCTGACCTGGTATCTGAACAGGAGATTTGTAGATGACCTCTTCCTGATTTGGAGAGGTAATGACAGGGAGCTACTAGAGTTTGAGGAGTACATGAATGCTTCAGTAGACTTCTTGAGTTTTACTTCTAGTTCATCCAGGGAGTCTGTGACATTTCTGGATGTTAACATCACGAGATTGGATAATGAGTTTGAGAGCGTGGCTAGGAGTCAGTCAATGAGAGTAACGTCAACAAGAAGGGTGATACACTCAGCATCCCTGTTTACTTTACCTCCGATGTTGGTTACATCAGGAGAATTATAGGTGACAGATGGGATGTTTTGAGGGCAGATGATGAGATTATGAGACTTGTGGGAGATAAACCGAGGTTCATGTACAAGAATATGAAAAACATCAAAAGGATATTACAGCCCAGGCCGGCTATAGAGAAGAGAACATTTTGTTACAATACCACTCCTTGTGGTGAATGTAATCAGTGCAGTTTTATCAACATCAATGATAGATTTAAATCCCCCCATGTTAACAAAGAGTTCCATTTTATGACAGGAACTAATTGTAAAAGCATTAATGTGATTTATTTAGCCCAGGGCGGAGCATGTGACGCGTTTTACGTTGGTAAAACGAATAGACAATTTAGGTTCCGCATCAGGGAACACATATACCACATTAGGACTGGTCAACAACACAATGCCTTAGCTAGGCATTGTGTAGAATTTGGTTCATTGCATAAGTTCAACTTTTTTGTCATACAACAGGTACATACCAGTCCGAGAGGAGGTGACTTGGAGGGACATACATTAGAATTAGAACTTAGATGGATCATCCGGTTAAGAGCAGACCGTCTACCAGGTCTGAATGATAAGATCAGTATACAGACAGTACTGAAGAAACGGAGGCTAAGGGTGAAAGTGAAATGAATTAATCACATACACCTTATACATATACTGAATTGACCCCATCAGGGTTTGTCATTGACCATCTATATATTTTTGAAAATACTAAAGTTTATATAGGTATGTGTATTTACTGTTTAGGGAATTAATATATCTTCTTCATGTTAGGATTCCCCTATGTCATGGATTTTATAAAACCATGGGATAACACAAATTCATAAATTCACATAAATTTATTTGTGTGGTTTATAGATTTACATGTTTTTTATATTTAGCTTTGTGCATATAGAGTTTGGTTTGGAAACATATTTGTATATGGTTTTATTTTTTATATTAATTTTTATTCATTTTTTACATTTATCCATATTATTATTACATCTTTTAGTGTTTTTAAGTACACATCATGTTGTTTTACCCAGCGCTTAACACTGGGGGAGTAAATGAATGTTTGTCTCTTTAAATTATAAGTGCATACAATTAAGCATATGATGTATTTTAATCATTTATTGATGGGAGTTATGTGTGTATATAAGTGACTGTTTATGGGGGCTTAAACACAGTCTGAAGAAGCCAATGAGGTGAAAGCGCTAACTGTGCCTATTAAAGAACGTTCGTTTTTATTTCTTTATCATCAGTGTGATACTTTGGCGTTTTGAACTGCTTTTGAATTACTTTTCGTTTGCATATGAAGTCGTAGCAAGCCTGCCTTTATTTCTGTCACCTTATATGAGCAACCGACTTGTTTATTGGAGTTGGGTGACCGATATTTCATCTGCCTGGATTTGGTTTGCTGTTTTTAGTCTGTCTAAATCAGGGTCAGGTTTTTCAGGTGCATTTCTCATCATCTTTTACCCCAACCATGTCTTCTATGTAACACTGTGTGACAGGACACTCCTGTTGTACTTAATCCATGGCCTCTTTACCAAGGTACTGGTACTGTCACTTCTACAAAAATAAGCTGATTTGAATACTAATGGAGAGGAGTACCTTGCAATTTTCCTCTGTTTCCATCTGCATATGGACTTCCACCATATTACTTTAGGGAAATGCTGCATTCTCCTATGAGATTTATGAAAATATCCTCCAGTTTGGATAGCAGATATTAGTCATCTTTTGGCAATGGGTGAATATTCACCAAAGGTTCAAACACTTCCACTTCATCATACATACTAAGTAATGGTGTCAATGGCTCCAGCTGATGCTTAATAGAATTCCAGCAGTTTTCATCCAGTTAATCTCTAATTCCCCTGTGTAGATAGCATAAGGAAGAGGTGAGCCTTATGAAACTTTTATGTAGCATTCTCTTCCAACGATATCTTAGGGTTTATATATTTGAGTCTACCAGGTCTGTCTTGGAATGCAGGAAAATACATGTACATCATCTTACAGCAACTTCTGCAGCTTGGCTTCCCTAAGTGATGTTTTGTACGCACTGTGAATAGAAACCTAGTCTAGCTTCAATACCCTCAATAGTTTACAGCCTTATTCTATCAGGCCACTGGTCTGAACAACACAGAAGTTCAAAATCCTTTCTTGGTTATTATATTTTTTTTTTATTTTTTTATTTCAAACCATCCACAGCATACAAGCATGATAACATCACAACTACTGTATTAACAATAACAGCTGACTAATCAACTAGAATCTATCTAAAATAGATTGCCATAAGATGGTGACCTGCTTACTAAATTCTTGATGTGCTAACACATTGCTGTTGCTAAAAGGTCTGTATTTATATGGGAAAGGTGTTTTTATTTAGGTTTAGATGAACTTCTGTAAGTGTATAGTTGAGAGCTTCTTTGTGGATTTCATTGTGAGGCACTGTTTAATGTATATGTCAGAGCTGAATTACGCATTTTTTTTCATGTAGTGCTAGGGCTTCAAAAGTCCTAGACTGACAAGTTATCCAGTTCTGTTCTGTAGCCATATAGAGTCCATCAAGTGCATCACTACACAGCCTAGCTAGGCCCAAACTGGGTTTTCACAGTTGCAAGCCCAAAACTTATAGAGGGATAATTGACGCACATCCCTCATATGAGACTAGAGATGTAAAGCCAAGGACCATACTTTTACTTGGGTACTGGTAGCATTCATAAAGAAATGTTAACTGATGTTCAAACACTGATGGATAGTGATATAAAATTCATAGCACACTCAGTTGTAGACTGCTTAGATTTGATGTGCACTGACATATAAAACACTAAATACTCACCTTTAGGTGTGCTTCTGTTAGTTTGGTTTATTGTTTCATAGGTAATTTCTAGGCAATTGGTCTGCAGACCTTTTCAAGCCTAGCAAAAAAAAATGTTTTTCAAAATTTCCCCTCAAGCCTCAAGGAGGGCAAGACAAGACAGAATGGGAGATAATTTTTGGCAGCCCACCCAGTCATGTATGTTTACCTTGAAGTTGGCAAGGGCGGTACTCTGCTTCACATGTAGTAGAAGTCTGTTCCAGAGGCAATAGACACGTTGGGATATGAACCTATCATGCCAGGTGGTCTTATTTATTTGCTGATGAAGATTTAATTTCTTTATTTGCTGATGAAGATTGAATTTCTTTAACTGAGTATCTGATCTTCTATTAGTTCTACGAAGGACTAGGAGATCAAATAGGGATAGAGCTTTCATGGCATAAGGGGCTAGACAATGGTCTCCATGGAGGCATCTGTAAGAGAGTGAGTACAGAGAAAGGGTATGAGGCATGGCCAAACAGTTATATATGTGTGCACACATGTGGGCTACTCTTAGCATTTCAGGGGTCACTGTTGATGCTTCACCAAACCAAAACATGAATAATTAACAACGGTGGTCAGATTATGAATGAAAATACTTCCAAATGTTCCTTACTGTCAATTTGCAACCCCTTTCAGATAGTCAGAGGAGGCAAATGATAGTACAGGAGTTACTCTTTCACTTAGCTCTCTAAAAACAGGATTCCATTATCTGTCCACTCCTGATATCAAACTACTCAGCCCTCAGCCTTCAGTAAGGGATGCCCACAAATAAGGGCATCCAGCACTCCAGTTTGTGGAAAGGCACATGATTTCCTGATGTTCTTATCAGCTCTGTGCATAGCCACAATAGTGCAATGTTCTCAAATGGGTGTAAAACTGGTTCTTATACTATAAAGTAATGACTGTAGAAGTGCTGTTCATAACTTTGGCCTCAATACTAACACAAAAAGGAAACTATAGTGCTCTGCTTTAATGACTTTATGCAGTTAGAAAGATATGGCATACTTTTTAACATGCGGTATACCTGTTTCTCCTTTGCAAACTGCCATGTGCAATACATGGGTACATGCCTCCCTTTCCTTGCCCTTTCATATAAAACTAATCATTAGTTTGTACAGTTTGCATAGCCAACTATTGGATGGTAGTACAGTAAACACCTCAAGACATAATACAGCTTGGAGTAGAACATAATTTCCAATGTTTTAACTCTTCCCAATAGGGAAAGGTACACCCTGCCTTAGAAGTACTCTGTAACACAAAGCTCATGTCCTAACCTTTTTAGAGTGATGTTCAACACTGCATTTGTGGAGGTACACAAAATGATGTACTTATATTTTAGGATACTGTCACACCATCTAAAGAGTGATGGTTTCATCCAATGTTTCTGGGTAAATGCCTCAAAGTTATTATCTTTTGAATTTGAAGCTTCATAAAAATGCCCCAGTATTTGAGAGATATACTGAATATCCCCCATTTCTCTATCTTGAATGATTTTACAACCATTAAGCAGAAAAGAGTTGGCAACCATTTGGGTAATGGGGTCTATGGCCATAAGGAAGATAAGAGGACAAGGGGAATCCTCAATGGTGCCCCAAAATAATTTGAAGTGTTCCTTGCCAATACCTCTACCCGAAGGTTGAAATACAAAGCTTGCCCTATATCAAAAGCATATTTGACACATACTGCCCATATGTGTTCTAATTGCACTGCATCTAATACTTTTTCAAAATTAGCTAAAAGGATATGGGCAAGATTTACATTTTTATTCCCTTCCAGTAGTAGGGTAAGCAAAGCCCTGCTGTTATTCATATCAGTAACTGGATCTGTTCTTTGTCATTGTTTGTTGGGCAGTATGGGTCAACTATCACAGATTGAGGAGTGGGCTGAACTCTCAGGGTTAAAATCTTGTCATAGAGCTTTTCTTCCACATTTAAGAAGGAAATGGGGTGATCAGTAATAGAACGGTTTATTTCATAATGTTATATATGACTGATATGCCTATTAGAGTTAGACTATAAAGGCTGCGCACCAGAGATCATTGTTTTTTTTTTTGTTTGTTTCAGACTGACCAACAGCTAAGAAATAAATCCAGACAATTCACATAAAGGTCTGATAGCAAAAAAATAAATAAATCTCATGTACTTGGGCCACAGAGTGCAAAAACAGGACTCACTAAAGAAGGAGATGATGCATGAAATGATTAAGGACAAAAGATGAAGGGGTGGCAAATGCTACGATGGCTAGACAACATAACTAAATTAATAAATATGAATCTGCAAGAACATAAAGAAACAGCTGTTGGTAGATCTGTTGTGCATAAGTACTTTTTGGTTTTGACTAAATGACTGAACAACAGCAACAACAACAACCATACCTCTCAACCTTTGAGCAATAAAAATAATAGTACTAACGCAATAAAATCATAGCGGAGGGTTAGAATGAGAGGTACTTTCTTATCGGACACAATAAAAGTTCTTCCTATAGTAGATCCTGTATAGTAAGTGACAGAGAATCTTAGTATAGTTGTAGTATATTTAATAAAGTATGTCACCTTAACCAGATCTGGTATGAGTAAATCAGTCAATCTTGGAAGAGTGAGGTTAAATGTGAGCACTACAATCATATCACTATGTGTAAATCATACGAGGGGAGAGGTATGACAACAACCACCTAACCTTAATTCTAATCCCTAATCCTAACCCTAACACCAACAACAACAAGAACAAAGTAACACAAATAAATTGAATTCAAACAGACAGATGGCCTTTTGACAAGCAATTTGAAGTTAAATTCGGTTTCTCTAGATACCATCAGAATCTACTGAGTTTTTACTATATAAATCAGTTACAGATGTTATGAGAAAATATGGCATTATCGTCACATGATAAAGCATTTTTTGAAGCTAAGGGCCAACTGTACATCTTTTCAAAATAATTTAGTATTCCAACCCACAGTATGTGAATGTATTATGTTGTCTAACAACATCCTGCCACACATAGTGGTAATGAATCTATATAAAAATGTATAGGCCCTAAATGTCTAAAAAACTTAAGTTTTATTGCATATTCCAGGCCATTATTGACTTAGCAGTTACTTTAACTGTGTATGAAATTTATTAATATATACTTTTAAATGTATATGGGAACTGAAATACTTCAATTGTTTGGATTCCTCAAAAATAATAAAGGTCAGGTAATCTTTTCATTTTGTTTCTGGACCTGGGTTGTGCCAGAAAAAATAAATCTTTTGAAAAGAAAAATCTGTGATATCTATCGAAGTCTCAGAAAACCCAGTGCGCAACCTATTCTGGGTCAAAAACAAACCATGAAGACACTTCGTAGTTTGGAGAGTGTGAAGTTCAGTCCTTGAAATATGTTATGCACCTAGTTCACTAATAAAATTCAAACTTTAAAATACATACTACAAAACAATACAATAGTAGGTAGTCCACAGTTGAGTTAAAAATGGAATATCCTTTATTGAAACACATAAACAAGTGATCCTAGTTGAATATAATGAAAAGCATTAAAGAAATTCATTAATTTATATAAAATCAAGTTATTTGGGGCAAGGGAGTGGTTACAGAGGGTGGTTCTGGTAAGAGCAATAAAATCATTAAACTCATTCCTTTAACCAAGTCCCCCTTCCCCTTAACACCATAGTGTAAACTGAGACTGTGCTGTCTTAAAACTGAAACTAAAAAGCTAGAGACAAATTAAAATATATAATATAAGAACAGCTCTTTATTAATTAAGAAACCAACTCACTTACAAAATGATTAATTAACAAACAAAAACATCTACCACTAAACATCTGTCAGAATAAATATTAGTAGCTTATAAACTGAAACACTTAACAAAGATCGTTTTCATACCAAATAAATACTTCATCAGGTTTGTGTGTAAAAACATATATTATTAATGAACATGCATATAAATCTACAAGTGAACACCTAAGTAGGCTGAAAACCATAGCTTTAATCTCTAATGTGGAACAAATGTTCAGATGGCGCAGTGGTGCAGTGGTAGCTTCGTTGCCTCACAGCAAGAGGTTCTCTGGTTTCATTCTCGGCTGGGGTGCCTTCTGTGCAGAGTCTGTATGTCCTCACTGCATTCATGTGGGTTGACCGGGTGCTTTGGTTTCCTCCCACATTACAAAGACATGCATCTGGAGCATTTCTCCCTGGGCCTGGGCTGAAAATTGGCTTGTTCCAAGTCGGACTTTCCCAGTAAGCAAATGTTAAATAAAATAAATATATCATAAATATATATAAATAAATATAATAAAATAAATACAGTGAACAATAGTTAAAATGTTAGAACTAAAACATTAAGGCCCTGGGGATCTGTTCAAGTGTGGATTCTAACTAAGAAAGCACTTAGTTTAAATGAGTAAAAGTATCAGAAAACAGTACCAGTGTCAGTTATTTTCATTATAAAATGTTTACAATGTTTGATGTTTGTTTATAACAATATTACCATGTATAATATTAGCTTGTAAAGCCAGCATTAATCAGTCCCATATCAAATTTTTAATAGTCTTTTAAACAGTGGGGGAGTTTTCTCAGTTCTAATAATAAATCCCTGGTTTTCTAAAAGAGTTTAGTTTCAGCTGCCACAGTAGTTTATGTTTTTCTAAAATATCAGGGATGTCTCCTACTAGTTCCAAAAAGTCCACTTGCTTAACAATTTGAAATTTAAAGCCATGTCATACATGATATTGTCATGCATCTTTTGCAGCACGCAGAAGTAGGACATATGTTTCTGTACTTCACATTTAGACAGCATACAAAATTAAAAGCAATGCATGTGTTTCTTTCCATTATACATATTATTTAGGTTCATAGATGTGTACTTGGCTAATGGCTCTAGAGCCTATATACGCCTAGCTCAAGAAGATTCCCTTGCATCATGCTGCCTGACATTAGTTCCCAATGCCCCTGTCGAGCAAGGCTACTGAAGTGATCCCCGGGGTGAATTTTCTATTTCCCATCCACTCTTCAAGATTTCTCTTGAAAAGAGCCAGTGAAGTACTTTGCTTGATGTGAATGGGAAGTTTGTTCCAGAGTATGGGGAGTCTCTGGGTTAGGAACCTGTCCCTCCAGTATGTTCTGTTTATTGTGGTAATGAGGTTGAGGTCCCTGGAGCATGTGGCACAGACAGATTGGGATTTCTTTAGATGTAGCATATCTAACAGTTCAGGGTCAGACATGGCTTTCTAGGTCAAGCAGAGATTGCCTCTAAGGAAGTAATATGAGACGGAGTATAACTGGAGGTTTTTAAGTCTGTCCATATAGGGTATATGTTTAAGGCCTAAGATCCTCTTAGTGAGATATTTTTGTGGCCTTTCCAGTCGCTCTAGGTGTCTAGTGAGGTACATGCCAAATGGGACATTGTATTCTATAATTGATCTAATGAGGGATGAGTAGAAAGGGATTATGACCTCTTTCTTTCTGGATGAAAAACCTTTCGTAATGAGATGTGTCACATACAGGGATTTTCTGACCATGGTGGCAATGTGGTTATCAAAGGAGAGGTTGGTGTCAACCTGTGTCCCCAGATCTCTTATCACACCTTCAGTGTTTAGTGGACTACTACTAATGTGGTAATTCATGGGTATTGAGTTTTTCCCAAAGGGAGTGCTGATGCAATTTTTGGCACTGAGCTTAGGGCCATGGTTCTGGCACCAATCATTGGTCTCAGTGAGGCCTTTTTGCAGGATGTCTAAGTCAGTTGGTAAACCAATAACAGCTCTGTTTGCAATCATCTGTGAACCTGGTCAGCCATAATCCATTTGTGTTGGCTTGAACATCAGAGAAGTAGATGCCAAACAGGAGAGGACCTAGGACTGATCCCTGAGGTACTCCACTTGTAACTGGTTGGTAGTCAGATTTGGAGTCCGCTACTTTGACAGTGTGGGTTCTAGCAGTGAGCCAGCTGGCAAACCATCTTGTGACATAGGGGTTTATGCCTAGATTAGTGAGTTTATCTATGATTCCTGAGTGAGGGATGGTGTAAAAGGTCTTGGCAAGATCGAGGTATGCTGTGTGAACTACCTTGCCTTCATCCACAGCTCTGGAGACAGACTCGAAGAAGTCTATCAGGTTAAGCAGGAATGATCTACCTTTCACAAACCCAAACTGTGTGGGGTCTAGAGTTTGGAAATTCCCTTTGTCCCTATTTATGAGGTCCGTAATGATGTGCTCCATAGCCTTACATATCAGACTTGTCAGGCTAATGGGGCGGTAGTTACCAAGGTCAGTAGTCACCCCCCCCTTTGTGGAGTGGGATGACCATAGCAGTGTGCCATTTTGAAGGAACAAAGCCTGAAGTGAGGCTGGACTGAATAGGTCACTCAAGTGAGGTGCCAGTTCACTTCGTAATTCATGTAGAACACAGCCAGGAATGTTATCAGGTCTCATGGAAGCTGTATTCTTGGCTTCGGACAGTGCGGATTTTACTTGCGCTGCTGTGATATTAGGGACTTGGCATTCCTCAGGTATTGTGATAGGCCCTTTAAGGGGTGAAAGGGAGGTAAAGTTCGCACTGAACCTGTCGGCCAGTATATTGGCAATATCAGTTGGCTTGGTATATGTGTTCCCATTTTGCTGTAGCTCAGAGCAGATCCGAGTATTACACTGTAAATTTTTGACATAACTATAGAATGCCTTGTGGTTATCCTTAGTATCTGCAGCAATTTTGTTTTCATAGCTAGCTTTAGAGGATTTGATGAGGGATCTCAGTTTTTTGCTGGGATTAGCAAAGGAGTTTTTCCAGTCTTGTGACTTCTCTCTTTTCTGCAACAGTTTCTTTCTTCTGTTGTAGAGCTTGTTTATGGCAGGGGGCTACCGGATTGGCTTCCTTTGTTTGGAGGATAATGTCTTGGTTCTGTTTGGTATGGTCCGTTCCATGCACTTGTGTATGTGCTCATACAGTGCATTGGTCTATGATTCAGCAGTCATGCACCTATTTTCCATTTGCATGGGTGATGTGAAGTTTGCCACCTCTGCTTTCAGGAGCCCAAAATTGCCTTTGGAAACATTTTTCATGGTGGTTTTCATTACAGGGGGTGAGGCTGGGATGTGGATATCCATGGTTATTAGCTTGTGGTCAGATCTGACCAGGGAGGAATTGATTACTAGTGTAGAGCAACTGTCACCCATGTTAGTAATGACCAGATCAAGGATGTTACTTCCCCTTGTGGGGGTGAGAATGAGTTGGTCCAGGGCATTGGAATTTATGAATTCCAGAAAATGTTGAGCAAGTGCGTTGGTACATGAGTAATTTTCCCAGTTAATGGTGGGGTAGTTAAAGTCTCCCAGTATGAGGGTATTGAGTTGTACCTTAATATTTTCCAGTGTGTTAAGGAATGTGGAATGGGAGTCTTGGGACATGGTGGGGGATCTATAGTAGGCTACAACTTGGATTGCAGTTTTACCCAGTGTTAGTTGTACCTGAAGTATTTGTGATGTGTCATGTTGGGCTACTAATCTGGAGGTGTGCATATCCTTTATGAATATGGAGACACCACCACCTTTAGGGCTTTGGTCCAGGTTTGGGGGCCAAAAGGTGTGGTATGAATTATATCCTGGTAGTGCTGGGGTGCTCTCTGGAGCCCTGAACCAGGTCTTTGTCACTGCACAGATGTCGATGTTCTCCATATTAAGGAGTGCTTTGAGCTAGTGCATTTTGAGATTTAGCCTTCTAGCGTTGAGTAGCATAACCCTCAGATTCCGTTTGCTTGTAGCTGCTACGGTAGTAATTTAGTCTTTAGGACATTGCCTAAAAACATTGCCTAAAGACAAGAATGTTTAAGAATGTTTCTGAGAGAAAATTACAGATTAACATATATTTTATGATATTTTCTTAACAGAATATTTACTGTGCTATAAATGAATATAGTATTTTTTCCATCCTGCTAACCTTTGGCTAACAGATGCTAAGTTTATCCTAGTAACAGACTGAAAGTGTAGTTTCTTTCAGCTGCTAAGTCTTATAATTGGTTTACATCAGTCATGTCAGATGAATTAATTCCAATAAATGAACTGTTCATTTATATTAGTAGTTTCTGCTTTTGAAAGAGAGAGGGATTTTATATAACTACAAGACATTTATAATCTGTTCTGACTGAGGACCTTTTAGCCAGACATTTATAGGAAAGTTCCTACATTTATTTATCTGGAGAAGATATCTGTAAGGTGATATCTACTTTTGAGATTCCAATACTATAACAGTTCCCCCTGAAAAACACAAATACCCATGTTTGTTGTTCCTGTTCATTGGCTGTCTTTGTCAGTACTCAGACTTCATTAGTTCAGTGCACTTCATAAATTGCACTATATTTTGGACCTGATGCACTTGCTCCATTGTGAAGACTTACACTGCTTGATGCCTTACACACTCCATTCCACATTTGATGGCAACAGTAACTAGGCTCACACGACCTAGAATGCCAGCTATAACCAGTATAAACTGCATTATTTTTCTCTCCCCAGCCACTGATAGAACCTGTCAGCCAAGACAACCATGATGCTTTTTCTATTTGTGCTTTTTTGATCAATTTCTTCAATTAGCATGAGGTGGATCCTGATTTCAGGTTCATTATCAGGAATATAAGTATATAAATACAACGTTCATTTCTGACCAAATCACAAGTATCACACTTACTAACAAATATATATCATATGTAACATTCCTCTAACATCAATGCTAACTTTTAGACTTTCCCAGATTATTCCCCCTGCTCTATAAAAGGGAAAGATTGATACTCCAGTTATAACATCATTGCTTATATCTGTTTTTGCTATGTCAAAGTGTCCTCCAAATTTAACATTCCTAATATTATGAATAAGCAAGCTAGAAGTGTACCTAATTAATGGGATTACATGTCCCAAATAACAGAGTCCACTCTAACCCTAAGGAGTCATTAATATGCTCTTTTCACACATATGTAACATATATCTGCCCAAATTGGAGCAGTTTTCTAAACGCAGTACAAGTATCATTACTAAAATGTTCACAACATTGTGCAAATATATTAACAATCCAATATTTCTGGTAAACTGTTGGTTATTTTTTCTTTCTTATAGAAACACATCAGTATTTTTGTGCACAGGTCTTAAGAAAGGAAGTAAAGTTTCCATTTTCTTAATAGTGTCAGTCTTTCAATTAGTAAACTTGAACATCTGTTGAACATCCCTGGAAGCAGAAAATGTCACTCATAACATTTTGAGGTATCTCCACTTAGGTTCAAAACTGGCAAATGTCAAAATTCGCTGGAATAAAGCTGCAACTGATTAACCACCATTATGGATGTGACAATCATCAGGACCCTCTCCTGTCAAGATTTTCTTTTGGGTGTAACTAAAAAAAGGTATAATCATGTTCGTAGCTCTATCTCATTATAGTCCCCCTTAGTAAAAGAAAACAATAAGGTGGTTGTTTTGTCTCTCCATTTTAAATTTTATGTTTGTGGATGTAATCACTTCTTGGCAGTCAAGGTTATATAGTTAAAATTACACTGCCAGTAACACTACTTTTGTAATGATGTAGAGTCCTACTCAATTTAGGCCCAGTTTGCTTGTATTGCCAAACTGGCAGACCATTACAAGACTTTCTTGTTCTGATTGTACCTTCTGCTTTTCCCAGGTCTCATTTTGTCTGTGAACTTCTAAACTGTTGAATTATTTAGCTTTCCAGACTCTCCCCTTTTGTTCACCTGATTTGGTCTTGAAGCTGGTCCCACAATTTTAAAGTTTTTTTTTTTTTATTAATGGAGAACAAATGTTTAATGGTCTATGAAAGACCACATCCTGCCAGATAATTGGAAATAGGGTATGATTTCATCCAGTAAGGCTGTGTTCTTCTTAGGAATACAATAGTAAGCAAGAGAAAGGTAAGAACTCATCGTGTCAGCAGTGTGGAAGTGCACTCATTCAAACTATTAGAGGAGATCTGTGCAGTCTTCCACCTCCCATCCCTAGAATGAGTGCCCCTGGGAATTGAACCTTTTCTTCATCCCCTCCTTCCTCTCTCTCTCTCTCTCTCTGCTTCTTACAATATCTTTGTTACCTATCTCATTTAATCCCCCCTTTAAAATGCAGTTTGCTTTTTCAATTCAAACTTCCCTAGTGTTTTGAAATGGACACATTTCTTTTGTTACCTTTCCAGTGAAGTGGGTTATCTGTACAGTCTGTATCTCCCAAGATACATCTGTAGCCTTTCCCAGGACCTCAGTGTTTGTGGAAGCCATCTCCATCTGTTATGCTTTCCCACATTGTGCATTGCACAACTATGTCACCTGTGCATTTACATATTGAATTAACAGCTTGTTGTAGCTCTTCCTATCCTGCATATCCTGGGAAATTATGATAGTAGGTAAGTGTTATTTTTTCATTTTTCGGTTTCAGCTGTTTTTATTTTATGCACAGGACCCTTTTTTAGAATTCTCCTAATACTGACCAGTATTTTGTGAATACAAACTATGCCTATTCTTACTCTTGCTTGACCTCAGACTCCTCAGTTTTGTCTTTCTTAATGATGTTTGGCTTTTCACTCAGAATGTTTCCCATTTTTCCAAACTGTTGGCTATCTTTGTGAGTATTTGAATCTAGAGTTATGTGGGCATTTTGTTCAAATGCTAAAGCTCATAATGGTCACATTTCAGCTATCTCTGAAACTCTTAGTACACATACTCTAGGTACTGTAATGAACCCATCACACAGAATATGGGTGATGTGACCCACCGTGTCCCCCACTTTATTCTCATACCAATCTGTGCACTGGTCTCTACAAAAGTAAGCTATACAGTGTAAAGGCAAAGGATTTATAGGTACATTCATTGACATTTTACACTTACTGAAAATCTCCTGCACAATTTTTCTTGTTTGTTTTTCTTCCAAGTCACTTACCTATCATGCCAAGTACTGTGTAACATTCTGTATTGGATAAGTTTGCTCAGCACTGAGAGCCTCTTCTTTTGCTAGCTGACCTACTTTTGCCTGGCCTCATTATGTACTTCATTTTTGGAATGTGCTCTGACCTTATTTATACTTTTAAAAGTACTTTTGTCTTTTATCAGGTTCCAAATTTCTGTCACCATAAGCTATAATCAAGCCTCTTATTGCCCATAGAAAGGGATGAGGTTAGGATTCAGACTGCAAACTCACTGTCTGTCTATATGTCTATCCTGTTACAAAACAAAACATTCCCTCTCAGGGCTCCAATATTTGGAACCATCTGTGTATCATTTTGTGCTTTTTCAGCCTCACCTGTATGTATCCCTTATCATCTCTCAGTTCAGGTCAGTCATGAGGCTGCTCTAGGTAGGAAACAGAAGATCTCACTGTATCAGCCATTTGGAAGTCTGTTAGCGTCGTTTTCTTCCAATGCCAAAAACTAGGGCTGGGCTGTTCTTAATCTGACGGGTCTTTGCCTCTTAGAAAACCATTAACTCAAAGACTAATTTTTTCACTATCCTGCCATCTGTTTTATGATTAACCTACAATGCAGCAAGAAGCACTCAGGAACGTTTTGTCACTTCTTAATACTAGAAAATGAAAGGACAGCACAATGGTGCATTTGGCGGCTTGCACTTCTGTTTAATTACTTATGTTATTTCTTAACCCAGATTTAAGGAACCGGAATATTAACTTCTTCTAAAGTAATGTTATTAGAATTATAGGTCTTTCTGACATTTAACATTCATTCCACCCTGACCACTTTCATAACCCAAAATCCAGATTCACTACATCCACAGCAATGAATTGGAAACCAAAGTCTATGACCTCATTCCATAAATAGCATCAAACTAAATTTTAGTGGCAATTGTTTATATAGGCACACAAAGTAAAACAATGCTGCTGCCCAAATCCACCATTTTAGAAAAATTAAAATAAAATTTGAACAGCAAACAACAACCTGACCATCTCTGGTAAGGACAGCATTTTATCCTTTGTGATTGCAATAAACAGCTGAAGCCTTCCACTTTCTAACACCCAGTAAAACCTAAGACAGTAACAAACACTGTCAAAAAACAGAGTAAATATGTTTTATTTTTGCAGTATTTTTCTTTCAAGTACTCTAAGCTTTAAAGACTTCTTCAGAATCTGTACTCATGAGTAGTATGCTGTTAATAGCCTGGCAATCAGCATCTTATGACCTGTAACATCATAGAGCTAACACTAAGCTAAGATGAAATAAAGTATAGTATCATTGGCGTAACTGTCAAGTATTAATATATTACACTGCCTAAAAGCAAATCAGCCTCCAAATAATTACAAACATAGGTTAGAAAATATAGTTGACAGGTTGGCAATGTGTATGTGATCACTGTTGCAGCTGTTGTCCCTGCCTGGTTTGCAGAACTTGCAGTAATTCTGCATGCCTTGTGGATTTCCTTCAAGTATCTTGTTTCAGTGGACTACTCTGCTATACTAGCTTGTTTTTCACATTTTTGGATTCCTTCCTCAACTGAACTAAGGGTTCAGGAGTAATAACCAAGAACCTAATACTTTTTTTGTAGCACAGTAACCATCATAATTTCCTATTGTGACCAAATTATACGGTGAACTTTGTTACTCTTTCTAATGCTATTTTTTTGATTTTAGAAAAAACTGATAGTGTCTCATTATCACAAATGAGATGCTCATCCCCCTTCTTGTTTTGCTTCAGCGTGTCAGTTAAAGGTCTTGTTTTACTTGTGTAATCAGATATTCATTCCTTGAGACTCCAACAATGCCTAGGACTTGCCTTAACCCTGTGACTGTGTCTGGATGTGGTTGTGGTATGTCTTATCAGTTACTTTTGGTCCTCACTAATATTCCTCTGTCTTGCTTTATACTCTCGCTCCCAAAAATGTAACAGAAGTCTTCATTAGCTGTCTTTTTCTAAGATTCAGTTTTAATCCTGCTTGCATCAAAACTACCTCAATTACTTCTAATTTTAGTCTTTGGTACTGTCTCCCTTTCTTTTCCCCATTTTTTTAATTTGTTCTCTTTAGATTTTTTGAATTAATATCCCTTTTTCATCTGCATTTAATTACGTCCCTTTCCAGCTAGGTCCCAACCTGTATCCATCAGTTTTTAGCCATGTGAATTTTCTTGTTATAATTATTGCATTTTTTTTCTTTAAAATTTCCTCTTTTTGTTGTCTTGTTTTGGTTTGGTATACCGCCCCCTCATTAACTTAGATTGCTTTTGCTTCTGCTTTTGGATTATGATTAGGTGACATAGCTTGTAAAAAAATTTAATTTCATTTCAGTTAACTCTGCCTTTCAAAATCTTTTAAATATTTTTTCCTTACTGCATCACAGCAACAGTCAAACAACCAAGGCCTTCTCTGGACTATTCAAATGTTCTATACCCTTGTTCACGTTTTTCTGTCCTCTCACTCCATGGTTCTTTATAGGAGTCTTATTGTCCTCCTATGTGTTAATGCTGTTTGTAATTCTTGTGGCATTAGTGACATGTAAGTTGATATAATATCTAATGCCTGTGTAAGTTACTGAAGGGGTGTGGATGGATATTGAACTGCTGCAAGATTTTTTACACTGAGAATTGGATTTCAGAGGAATTTGTGCAAGTTTGTCCCAGTTTGGTACAGGTAGCTGATATCCTCAAAGAAAAGCTATTTGCCATACCCCTTTTATTCCTTCTAGGAAATGTTCTTAGCTTTTTCCCATCATCTTCAACTTTCTGACCTAGTTATGTTCCTAGTCTAATGGCTTCCTTTAGAGCTGTTTTAGTGCTCTCATTTCATGATTCTCGGATTCCACTTCTTTCTGCAGATTAACTACTTCTTCCTTTTACTCTCTCATCTTTTCTTCTAACTGTCCTGTTTGGTTACATATATCTTTATAGTATTGTTTCCTTTTTCAATTTCATTTTGTAAAGATTTTATTTCTTTTTCTGCTTCCTGTACTTGTTTGTCTGATTCCCCTACACTATTTTGTAGATGATAGCACTTTTTCACAGGGCTTCTATAGCCTTATGTTGTTATTGGTTCACCCATTCATGAATAATATCTAGTAAGAATTGTGGGTCCCCTTTTCGTGAACTGCTGTTACTTTCATATCCCCTTGCTTGAGTAATCTCTTGACTTAATTCAGAAAACTCAAATTTAGAAACAAACTAGGGGTACCTTTTTTGAAAGCCATGTGAAAGATGTAAAACAATTCTCAGACTCTTCTTGAAACATTTTTTCTTTAAATGCTTTAGTGCATCTTAAGTACCTATATTTGGGCTCAGATACAAATATTTCTGCTGGCCTAATGTCTTGCCCAGCTAGACCATTGATGCTGTTAGTTTTGTTACTCAATTTTCAGGTCTTACTTAAGGTTTTAACATCTGTGGTGTTTTACTTCCCCACACCTAAACTCTTGTTAACATGCATATCTCTACTCAACCATTATATTCCTCATAAATCACAGTTTATTAAAGGAGAACAAAATCTTGGTGCTCTACTTTAGTAAACAAGAGAAAGGTAAGACCTTTCTCTGTCAGCAATGTGGAAGTCCCCTCCACATTTACTCAGACATTCATGCTTCATCCACCTTCTAGCCCTGGGATCAGTCCCCCTGGGAATTGAACTTCTCTCTTTTGTCCCCTCCTATCCTTTCTCTCCCTGCTGCACTCTCCATTTTGCTTCCTTCTGGGTTTTGGCACCAAAAACTGAAATACGACTGAATCTATGAGGACAAAAGACAAGCAGTTAAATCAGTAACTGAGCAAAGTACTACCCTTGGGTCAGTCAACACAGTTAATTAGTTTTGACTGACAAAGATTACAGAATAGTGTTTCTGCTTTTATACATATAGACCTGACTACTCTTAAAAGATATTCTAGTTTTTATACTTTAAGGGGTACTATTTACTATAATGTTTCTATGTTGTCTTCTATTCTGGTCACAGAGCTAGATTCAGCAATGCTGCCTGAAGCATTTTATTTTTAAACAAGATGCTGTTGGTGTTATAACCACTTCTTATTCATTCAGCTTTAATATAGCATTGATCACTTATTGCATTTATGTTATTTGGTGAGGAAAAATTAGATTATTATTATTACTTTTGAAATCTATCTCTGTGCAGCAACTAAGAATTAGTGACAATTCATTTGCAACTTACAAAATTCACAACAGTAATAACAACAACTGATGAGCTGAATATATTTAGATCAGTAAGTCTGCAGAAAACTGTAATGTATCTTGGGAAGCACACAGAGGTAGGACACGTGTTTCTGTTCTTCAAGTTTAGACAGCAATATAAAAGTAAAAGCAATGCATATGTTTCTTTCCTTTATACATATTATTTAAGAATGTTTCTGAAAGAAAATTGCATACATATTAACAGATATTTTATGATATTTTCTTAGCAGAATATTGACTGTACTGTAGTTGAATATAGTGCGTCACCATGTGAGTCAGTGGGTGAACTTTCCTTCCATTCTGCTGACCTTTAGCTAACAGATGCTAAGTTTATCCTAAGAACAGACTGACAGTGTAATTTCTGAGTGTTGTCACTACATCTCATAACTGGTTTACATCTGCCTTTTTAGAGTAATAATTCTAATCAATTAAATGTTCATTTATATTGGTAGCTGTGCTTTTGATAGAGAAATTTTACATAAGCATTAGACTTTCCTAATCTGCTTTGGCTGAGGCCCTTTTAGCCAGGCAATGTATTCTTGTTGTAGTTTCTATTTTTTACATGCTTCCAGCCACCACTGACATTTATATAAAAGGTTCCTACATTTATTTATCCTGGAAAGATTTTGTAAGCCGGTATCTACATTTGCAATTTCAAAACTACAACAAAAGCCAAAATATCTATTTTAATTTTATAGTTACAATCTTTGACTCATAATTTATTTGTAACACTGTTGGAGTTTTTTTCTAGAAAGG
Organism: Protopterus annectens; assembly: GCF_019279795.1. Classification (NCBI taxonomy): domain Eukaryota; kingdom Metazoa; phylum Chordata; order Ceratodontiformes; family Protopteridae; genus Protopterus; species Protopterus annectens. Next base: position 399,992,477 of record NC_056749.1, read on the forward strand.
ACTTATTATCTTTATAATTACCTGTAATAGGAGTGTTCATTAGGTTTATCAAATCAACAACAACAAGGTATTGTAGTCAGGAGTATTAGTATTAAGAATACTATTAAAAGTATCTCATAAAGTAATATGATTATGATCAGAATTATAATGCACATACAAAATAATCTGTGCTACTGTTTATGGAAACTCAAGTAGTTTACCCCACTCACACGTTTTTCTTTTTTTCGTTATGCTAATCTTCAAGGAAGTTTCGAAGGTTTTAAGTTTTCATTATCTAATAACCAGTACGTAAACAATGACCTGAATAAGGCAGGTAGAACCGATCTAAAATCGACATTTTTGAAAACTTATGAACCTGGTTAGTTATATATCTTATAAATTAATGTATATATATATATATATATATATATATATATATATATATATATATATATACATATATATATAATAACATCTAGATTCTAGAATAATATGTGTAATGCACCAGATTTAAAAACCCAAGTGATACCAGATCAGTCAAACCAAAATTATCAACAAAATTGTTTATACTTCTAGCAACCATTGGCGGCTAAAGAGATTGTTTGCTCTAGTCAAGTATATTTGCTGGTGAGTTCATGTCACTACCTATTAAGTTTCCACTTCATTATCTAAAATTATCATTCATTATCCCAGAAACATAACAAAATCAGACAAACTTCAATTTTGGTCAAAAATCTCCCACTTTCTATCATAAGAATGTTGAATGGTCATTGAAGCCTAGTTATTGATAAAGGCATCTTGTTAGTCCAACTTGAATGTTGACTGCTAATCATTGCCAATGTATCAAATGGAAACCTAATCTCTCTTTAAAGCATAACTACCCAGTATGGAAGCCTAATATCTCTTTAAAGCATAACTACCCAGTATAGCTTAAAATATTGCATTGCAAGAAACATCTTATACCATGTGAGGGCCATATGGAATATTAGAGTGTGTACCATGCATGATATGCATAAACAGAAAATAATCAGTCATATGGTATATAGGATACAGATACATACACATACACACACACACACACACACACACACACACACACACGCATACACACATGCACATGCGCACGCATACACACACGCATATACACACACACACACACACACACACACACACACACACACACACACACACACGCACACGCATACACACACACACACACACACACACACACACACACACACACACACACACACACACACACACACACACACATACACACACACACACACACACACACACACACACACACACACACACACACACACACACACACACACACACACACACAGTCCATACCTTTCAACTGTCCATATTTTGGCAGAACATTCATACATTCATATTTTCTGGCCTGATTTACCCCTGCATAGGATGTCCCTATCTCTGGTGGTACATTCATATTTTCAGCTTTGTTGATCTGTCCCCTCATAACTGCTTGCTAATGTAGTCTGTCACCAGTAAGAATAGAAGTGGGCTCAGAGCTAAACCCTGATGTGCAACCACTCCCACTGGGAACCTGTCTGTGAGTCAAAACACAGTTCTCAGTTGTGTCATTGGTTCCTTGTACATAGCCTGCACTAATTCCATCAGTGTTTCTAGTACATTGTACCTCTCAGGACTGTCCAAATCATCTTTTTTGGGACAGTGTCGATTGCTTTTTACAAGTCTAGGAATGCCCAATTGGACTCTTTCCTCATCTCTAACGTGTGTCTCACTGGAAACATTGCATCAGTTGGGCTACATGTTGATCTGAATCTGAACTGCTCATTCTCCAGCTAACTTTTTACTATTCTGTGCATTCTTTTATCGTACACCCTCTCCAGACCTTTCATGCAGTGTGACAGGAGTTTGATACCTCTGTACATGTCCACAGTTAAGAAGGTCCCCTTTGTTGTTGTATACTGCACTAATATACTTATTCTCTGATCATGTGGGATACGTCATCCTATTCGTGCTGCTGGGAGTATCTCCTCTGTGTCTGCTGCTTTCCCTGCCTTCGTGTTCCTAAGTGCTGTTCTTGCATCTTTTAGGTTGGGGTCCTCTTCTTCCTTTTTCTTTTGGGAGATTTTCTTCATTCAAAAGTTGCTACAAGTACTCCTTTGGTCTACCTTTCATGTCTTGTGGACTGGTGAGTAGGTTGTTGCAGGCAAACCTTATAAACAGTGTCTGACTGTCTTCTTTATCTTTTTGTCTTTGCCTTGCAAGATGATAACGTTTCTTTCTACCATCTATTGTGTCATTATCCAGAAGCTGGTAGAGTGCCTTTGATGCTTTGATCTTAGCCTCTTTGTTAGTCAACAATATTACTTCCTAGTCTGATCCATCTTTTCTCTCTCACACTTTTCCTGAATTCCTTTCTTTTGATGACTTCCTTGACTTCTTCATTCCACCACCAGTTTTCCTTGTGTACTTTATTTTCATGCCTGGCTCGGCCACACGTCTGTCTTTTAGTCATCACACATGCTGTTTTGAGGCCCTGTCATTTCTTCTTCAGCTCCACCTATTTCCTCTTCTTCCTGAGGTGCTAGAGCCCTGAGTAAATCCTTGAATTATTGTGCTTTTGCTCCAGTCAACTGCCAGGCCTTCAGCCTAGTCACGTTTGACCTTGCAGCCTTCTCTGTCCAGTGCTTGCAGCTGAGTTTGGCAACCAGTTTTTTATGCCACGGGCTGACTGTATTACTGAGGATGACTTTGCAATCACTGATTCTATCCCAGTGTTCCTTCCTTACTGGGAGGACGTCTACCTGACTTGCATGTTGGCCCCTCTTATATGTGATCATGTGACTGTCTCTCTTGCTGAACCATGTGTTCACCACCATCAAGCCATTTGCCAGACAGAAATCTAGAATGGCTCCTCCTTCTTTATTCTTGTTGTCCCACCCATGTGGACCGAAGCAGTCTTCAGAATCTGCTCTGTCTGTCCTAATATGTGCATTCAGGTCCCCCGTTATCATCACCAACTCATATTGTCCTGCCTTAGCTAGTAAGTCCTGCTGCTGCTACTGCTGCCTGAATGCACTCTTTTTCTTATTATCACTTCCTTGCTTTGGGCATAGGCTGAGAATATGAATATTTCCCTATCATCACAATGGAATCTGATTGCTGTGATCATGTCACTAATTCTGCTGACATCAGTTACTGTCTTCTGAAACTTCTCCCTCAATACAATTCCAGGTAATCCAAGCTGGGCAACTAGACAGTGGCCAGCCAGACATTTACTGACTTAGAACTGCTGGGCTTTAAGGCAGGCACAAACTGGACAAAAGGGGCACATACATCCCTTCCACTGTTAACATGGGTCCCTGACATAGGTTGGCATACTCCAGTTCCTCGATCCACTTCCATATTTTGGCAATATTAGTCCATGCAACCAAATTACTTGGATAGACCATTGAGTAGATAGTCCTGACATGATGCTCAGTCTGTGATCAGAGTTTTCCTATGTAGACAATACTGCACACCCCAGGCCCAAAGCCATTTATCTATCCGACTCTTCCCCCGATAGACACCATCTAGAGTCTGTGCTGCTGTCTGCAACACTTGGTATGTTTTTGAAAGGTTGAAGGAACTCCAGAGAGTCACAGGGAGAACATGCAATCTCATTACAGGCATTGGCTGGAGGCTTTGATTGAACCTTGTACATTTTGCATGGAAGACCTTGACTGTTATGCCTACTGTCCATGTATACTAATTCCCCCTACATATATTCTTGCTATATCTTCCTACATGCCCTTGTCTGCTTATATCAGTTAACATTATTATGTGCGTTCGTATCTCTAAACATGACTGAGATGATCCTATAGTTATAGGTCTCAAACTCTTAAGAGGGCAATGTGGACCATAGACCCTAGCAATGTGTGACAAACACTCAAATTATGGGGCACCCTATTTTTGCACTGCACTGCACAAAAATGCACCATTTCCATGGGGCCTGGTTGAAGTGGGCTTTCTGTCATAAGTATTAAGTTAGTGAATACTGTACATTTATAAAATTCAATAAGACACATATGTCAATAAATAAAATATATAAAATCATAAGAAACCATTGATAAAATGCAACATACTCACTAGGAAATGACTACATAATAGTATTCAAGTGCAACTATTAAAATAAAAAAAAAATGCTCTTTGGCACCAGCTTTTTTAACCTCCTCCACATCTTCTCCCAGATGAATCTGTTAACCTAACCAATCAAGAACAAATCAGAGGAGACTCAGGGACAAATCCAGAATTAATCAGGAACAGTTTTAAAATATTGCAACTTTTACCTGGAGACATTGACAGAATAAGAGAACCTGAATTAATATACAATTTCTGAAATAAAAGACATCTAAAACTTGACATTATTTATTAAATGTAATGCAGCGGAATCACTACGGAATACCGAAATTCCACAATCCCGAGACTCTGAATCCAGATGACCAGAATCTCGAGATTGCGGAATCTCGAAACTTTAAAAAAAAAAAAAGTAAAACATACAACAGATTATTCTAATGTAGCACAACCACAGCAACAATCACCACAATGCTGATATATGACTACTGGATCCAAAATGATGAATAAAATCACTGTTTAAATAAAAACTTCTTTAATCACAAAACCTTTCTAGCGCATCGGTGCAAACACCTTTACAGAACATAACATCTTGGAAAAAAAGCTTTCTTTAAATACAAAATCCATTTTCAATTAACCATTAATTAAACAATTAAACAATTAAAACATTATTCTAATGTGTATGTAGGGGGGCAAGCCTCCCTGCACCCCCCCATGCCCTGCAGCATAAATATACCAACTCTGAGATCACACTACAGTGGAGTAAATGGCAAAAATCCTGTTCTGCACTGTACGGCAATCCCCATTCACTGCATTTGTGATTCCGCAATCTCAAGATTCTGGTCCTCGGGATTCAGAATTTTGGGATTGTGGAATTTTGGTATTCTATAATGATCCCCACCACCACCACCTTTTCACAAAAAGTCACCAGCCTAGCCCTCAATTAATCAGGGACAAATCCAGAAATATCTATGTCATGTATATGCTATGATGACAATATAATAAGCAAGCAGACAAAAGTGGGGCTATTGTTTTGTTCAACAAGTCTGATTATAATGCTTTAATGGAAGAATTTTTAACTGATGAAATGACTTTTAGAGTAATTACCATTGATGAAGTAAGAAAACATATAGCAGATGTAAATATATATATATATATATATATATATATATATATATATATAGATAGGTATATCTATCTATCTATATATATATATATATATATATATATATATATATATATATATATATATATATACTTCAACTGCGGAACGGTATTTCTTTAGAACTCTAACTATTTTACAGTTTCATGTCCAGTCATATCAATGATATATGGGATCCCTAAACTTCATAAATCAATTACACGGTCCCAATGAGACCTATTGTTTCAGGAAGGGGCTAGGTGACCGAGCCATTATCAATTCATATACAGAATGTTTTAAGTAAATACTGGGTATTATGTCCTAGTATTTTAAAGGATACAAATGATCTTTTAACTATACTTTATAGTTGGTATAAGCAGAATTTAGACACTGATTATATGATGGTTACACTTGATATAAACTCTCTTTTTACCATAATACCGAATGATTATGGAATTAACGCTGCACATGACTTTTTATGTAAGAATACAGACATGGATGGTAGGAGCATAGAGAATTTATGTGGTTTGGTTGAAATTGTTTTAACAAAGAATGTTTTTTTGTTTAATGGGCAACCTTTTTTGCAACAAAGTGGTGTTGCCATGGGAACGCATATGGCTAATACACATGCAAATATGGTATTACATGAATGGGAAAGTGAGTTATAAATAATAGTAATAACCCTTTTAAAGATAATGTATGCTTTTATCAGCATTTTGTAGATGACTGTTTTACAATTTAGAAAGGATCCCTGAATGACTTGAATGCTTTTGTACAGTACTTGAATGATACTACCTCTTTTTTACGATTTAAGATGACTTCTTCTAACATTGATATTGTATTTTTAGATGTGCATTTACTTAAGGAACATGGTCAGTTTGCTACTACTGCTCATAGGAAGGAAGTACAAGTTAACAGATATACACATGCTAAGAACATGCATAGCAGGCATATCTTTAAAGGTATATTAAAAGGGTAATTTTTAAGAATTAGTAAAATTAATACTGATGAAAGGAGATGTAAATAGCAAATGGAACAATTATTTAATGATTTTGTAAATAGAGGCTATGATGCTGAACTAATAAAAAACATCATGAATAATACGTTAAAAGATAGAGTGCATCGGGCCAGCCCTATATTTGGAGAGAAGACAGTTACGGATATGACGTCTGATGAAAAGAATGCAGAAACAGTAGCAGTAAGGTATGTTACTACATATACAAATAGGGTTAAGCAAGCAGAAAGTATTATCTGTAAGCACTGGTGAATTTTAATGACCCTGCAGGAGCTTATCCCAGTCTTGGGGCATATACCTAGGTTCACCTATAGGAATTGTCTAAATTTGAAAAGACAATTATGTTATAAAGATTTTGATATGAATGTAACTATTCCTAAGGTGACCAGATATGGGACAATTTCATGTAAAGGATATAGTTGTTCTAAGGATATTTGTGAAGAACAGTACTTTCAACACCCCATAACAGACGTTAGATATGAAATTAGATATGATGGAAACTGCAACACTACAGTTATAGTTTACTTAGGAACATGTGAAAGATGTAGATGCTTCTATGTTGGGAAATGTTCCAGACACCTAAGAGATTGGCTAATTGAACATAAGTCAGAAATGAAAATGAAGATAGAGACTAATGCATTAGCTAAGCACATTATTGATAATAATGAAATGTATATTTTTAGGTTTAAAGTGTTAGAAGTAATATATAAGAACACCAGGGGTGGGGATATGATAAATAGACTGGATGTGGCTGAGTATAAATGGATTACTTTACTTGAAGCTGATAAGTATGCAGGACTGAACAATATGAACACAATAAAACCCGTCCTGGCAAAAAAAAAGCAATATAAATAAATCAATAGATTTATTCTCTTATGTCATTTCATGGAAATATGAAAGCTATATGTATATATTTTTATGGAAGATGTCTTTTAAAGAAGATTTTTTTTTAGCATGAAAGCTTTTTAATATTTAATTTGCATAATTAATTGTTCTTATGAATGTATTCATTGGCTGTATCATGTGTTTGAATTGAAGTATAAAAATCATGTGATTTTAAATGTTAGTCAAACACTGGTAAAGGGAGTTTTCCTGAAAGCATTGTTGGAATAAAATTGAATGTTTCTACTAGAAGGTGTGTTCTTTTCACAAATCCAGAAATAATCAGGGCCACTTAAAATGTTACTACTATTAACATGAGACATTGACAGAGTAGAGAATGTGAATTAATATAAATTCTCTGAAATAACAGGTTTATAATTCTAATTCTTATCATTTCTTAAATGACATTCACTATCTTTTCTCCAAAAGTGACTAGTTTTAGGAGTGGTTTCAAGGGAGAGAGAGAGAGCTGACACCGGATGTCAGAATCAGAAACGGGTCAATACATAAGTAAAATAAGTTAGGTGAATAAAAAATAAACAACCAGACATTGACACAATGTTGTTTGAGTTTTATGCATATTTTTTATGTCAATAATAGGCAGCTTTGGAAAACCTGGTGAAGTTCTTTGATTCTAGAATGACAAAAAGTATTCACAGGGACTTAAACTTATAGGAAAATATTATCTACGTTAGTAAGCTACAAACAAACAAAAAAACTTAGTAATGAACACTTCAAGAACTCTTTATAAGCGAATATTTTCTTTTGTATATATATATATATATATATATATATATATATATATATATATATATACATATATTTTCTATTATATATATATATATATATATATATATATCAAAATGCTGACATATCGAATTTCAGTATCTCGATACTATAAAGCTGAAAATTCACAAACCCGAAAACCAAAACTGCGAACTCAAATAAAACACTACACCACACATACAAACACAAATACACCTACCTCCCGACACTACAGAAAAGCAAAACAACACACATGAACACAACAAAACAAACACACACACCTACCCTTCCTATAAGCAGGGGGCAAGCCCCCTGCCCCCTCACACCCCCGCTACTTATAAATACTAACTATGAGGCCACACTAAACACTGAAAGACAGAAAACCTACCACCATACATTCTACACCCCCTTGTACAAACACACATCACATACATACAAACAACACCACTCTCAACACTGACTCACTCACACTCTTTCCTACCTACCCTAACCCACACCTAACATACCCCAAGACACTCATATACACACAAACGCTCCCCAAAACCCTTGAAAAACATAACAATGACCTAATGCAGCATCAGTACCACGGGTTCAACATTTCCGGGTTCGATATGCTGCAGTTTTGCGCAACTGCAGATTCATCAATTTGGTCTCGAAATATGACATTTCAGTATTTCGAGATTCCAAAGGGAACTCTCATATGTATATATATATATATATATATATATATATATATATATATATATATATATGTATTATATATATTATTGTTATTTATACAGGAAGATACTGTCTAGTCTACACTACAAACCCACAAATACCAAATTATAGTACAGTCAACAGTAACAACATAATGGAGCATGAAAGGGACATAAATTAAGGGAAAAACAGGGACATAAATATTATTTTATATGAGAATATTATTATACATTAATAATGTACATGCGCCACATTATAGCAATAGTGAACAAACAGTAGCAATTGAAAGGATATTTAAAAAGATTTGGGGCAGTTAGACAGAATACAGAAAATACTACCTATATGCACAATATAAAAAGAATCGGGAAGTAAGTAAATTAGACTTAAGCTGTTTGTATGTCATTGCTAAGTGTGTGAATTTAATAAATGTGTTTAACAAATGGTACCATAGTGCACCCCTATACTGCAGTGCATTATAAGTAGTGTAACTCAGAGCAAAACATTTGGACAAAGCCTAAAATAATGGGGGAGGGACAAGGGCCAAAAAATAGGGACAGGATTTAAATATTTGAACAACAGGATTTGTGTTAGCATGCATTTTCTGAAGGATACAAAGTCTGAAACTCAACTGTATGTCTTTATTTAGTGACTTGAATCCTCAATAATTTGCTAGAAAACCACAAATTTTATGAGGAACAGACCAAAAATATGAAGCAAGAATCTGGACATTCTGCAAAAATCTGGAGCCCTATCCTATCTGAAACAATGTTTAATAATTTCTACACTTGACACATTCAGCCACTTACCTCTGCGCGATTAAGGGAACAATGCAGCTGCAGCTCCACAAGTCCAGTAGTCCACCACCCCCAAATCCAATCAGGAAAAAAAAAAATAAAAAACATAAATTAATTAATAAATAATCCAAGGCAAGGCTATAGCTCCCAGGCAGCAACAATACCACCACAACCTCCCCAACATTCCCAACCCACGTAAAGGAAATCTCAGCCATTTTGTAAGTTCTTTTCCCTCAGGTTGTTACTGTTCTGGTGTACAGTTGCTGTACCTTATGTGCTGCAGTGTCAGTAGCAACTCCCATTCAGTCAGCGCCTCCTCGTCCACTCTCTGTGTCCTGTCCCTCTTATCATAATAACAAAAACAAATGCATCTGCTTCTGGAACACTGGCTGACTTCCCAATACTTAACACTACAAGAAACTAGTACAAAACCTGTTTTAACTTTTCTTAATTCCTTTGAGACCTATTACAAACTTTCATGCTGGGCTACTCGTTAGGACCATTTGTAAATTTATAAACCTTTACTGCTCTTGAGACTAATTTGTGAAGCCTAGGAGTGACTACAATTTTGTAATATGGCTAGCTTTTCTCTACTACCTGTGGGTTTATTCGATTATTTTTATATTTTGTCTTTAATTAGTCACTTACATTAGCTTCAGAGATGGCGTACATCTTCTACACATCTCTTTGTTTGCCTCTAGCCTTGTCTCAGAAACTTCTAAACTCGTATTACAGTTTGTTGTTACTCTGAGCTCATCAATGTTTTCTAATCTGTATTACATTTTCTTACTCTCATGTACCACTTTGCCTGGCTTTAACATTCACTGTCTGTATACAGTACTTTTGCAACTTGCGTAAGTTATGTATTCGTTTCTGCATATACTGTGCTTTTTGCCCTTGCCTGTATGGTCAGGTCAAGAATAAAAAGGGTCCTTGGACGAATCCACTTACCTACTTAACAAATATTAATTAAATAAATATGAAAGTAAGAATGCAAAGAAACAGCAAATCAGAGACAGGAATTAATTATATTTAGGTATTGAGTGATTGTTCAGGGAGTGTAAGGCTCATCAAGCAATGTCTGACTTAGGTTAGGAAAAATCAGTTCATATCTTAAATTTCTTTGTAGTTGTTCGGTCATTCTCCATCTCCTTGAATGCTGTTTTAAGATATATATAGTCTATATTAGCCATGAGATGGATAATATCCAACAGATCCTACTTGAAATTTATATAGTTTAGGCTATGGTTGTTGGAAGATTCTAAACATAAGGGGAACAACAGTTCTGCTCCACTGAAGGTATAGAATTTATACACTTGTATTCATTTATGTGGGTGTTAAGTTGGATTTAAAGGACAATGCTGTAATATCAGAAACATCCATGCTAGCAGTGACTAAGAAATTATTATGTTTAGCTCATAATATATATCAGATTTCATTTAGCTTCTGAAACATTTCTTGTATTAAGAACTGTAAGCATACTGTTGAATCATCACTCAGTTTATTCAATTGCTGTCTACATTTTGAATTTACAAAAATGTATTTGCACATTGGTCGATTATGTCAATTATTTCCTCTGCTCAATGGTTCTATGCAGGTCTTGGGAAACATATACAAGCATTCTGTGGATTATTATACAAATGCATCTTTTGTTATTAAATTATAGGATGAATTTCCTAACTGCTGTGAATTTCAGAATTGAGTTTAAACTTCACAATATCTCTGGTGATTACTAAATTTGAATAGTATTTGATATTACATCAATCTGATAAAAACTTTTTGAGGAGAAAGATGTTTAATGTAAACAAATGGACCTCTGCAACATTATGCAGACTGAAGCATCGATGAAGTTAAGTAAATAAATATTGAGAAAAAAGCAACAAATGTTTAACATTTAACTTTGCCGTTCTTCTGAAAGGGTTTGAGGGGTAATTTCAGCCAGCATGTAAAAAGTCATGCCCCTGCTTCAAGTATATAAGAAAGTAATTTTCTTCGTCTTTCAGAATCAATTTTACTTTGCTGCGGCTGGAGACTCTCTCATCCTTTCCTTCTTCAGCATTTGACCCCCATTGTTTTGCACCCTGCTTAGTTTGTGTGCCTTCAGACTCCCTGTGCTAGATTTGTGTTTGCTTCTCTTTTCTTCTTTTACTAGGTCAGCATTTGCTTAGCCTCCAGTGTCATCAGCTTTTGTCTCTGTAGTCAGGCAGAGGAACAGTAGTGTGGCATACCCAGGAGGTCACTACAAACAAGTGTAGAAAGCAAACAAGAAAGTCCAGCAAGCTGAAGTAAAATGGAATTTTATCATTGGAAAAATCTTAGCATATCTTCTAAAATACAAGTTTCTCTCAATGTATTAAGCTTATTTTGAGAAAGCTGTATTATTAAAGGTATACTCTGCTCAATAAATGCTGCTTTATGTTAATATAAAGTGCCAGTTTGTTTTATTTCTACATTGCTTTTTTTTTTTTTGCTTGTGTATTCATCAGATTTCAGCTTCTGGGAGTTTCCCAGTCACCTTTATTCTAATTGCAGCTATGTGCCTTCCAGGCTTCCATACTGCTGTTCCTCTTAGTTGCAATTATCTGTGTACTTTTCAATTTCACTGCTGTTTCCTTGCCACTAGCAGTCTCCCCGTGTCTACCTACATTTAATTGTTTCCAGCAGACTACTCTGTGTGACTGGATGCAGAAAACAGTCCCAGCTTCTTCTTAAGAATTCCTATGATTGCTTTCCTTGGAGTGTTGTATTCCACTGCTGCTGTTTTATTATATAAAGATTCACTACAGACACAGAAGCATGCATACGTGTGTGTGTGTGTGTGTGTGTGTGTGTGTGTGTACACACACACACACACACACACACACACACACACACACATATATATATATATAGATATATATATATATATATATATATATATATATATATATATGCTTTTTCTTGTCATTAATCATCATCATATACGTTTTGCATGCCATTACATTTATATAAACAATAATCAATTTTAGACTCCGAAATGAAATGTATTTGCCTTGCTCATGCTAATATATCCTTATTCTGTAGATTTTTCTGTCTCTGGTTTCATGCAGTAATACATTAATTATACGCTACAGTCTGCATATTGTTCTGGTTTATGATACACTTTTATTACTGTATGTTATGATAATAATGCTTATGTCTATTTTTTATTTCCTCATAGCCAGATTTACTTGATAAAAATACATGCATAGCACAAGCAGCATGAGGAGAGTGTTGCTTTAACTCACCTGAGATGGAGTGATATAAATAAGCTGTGCCATGCTTAGCAGAAGGGTATGAGAGAAACCAAATGTCCATTGAAGTGGGAAGTTGTGAATGCATTTTTTAATGGCAACTCACATAAAATAGGCTTTAGCTGAGATGATTATTAATTGAGGGATGTGAGCCCATGCAATCATTTACACTAATATGCTTCTAAACAGGTAAAATATTACAGAGTATATAATGACCTGCTGCACATCTGGTACGGAGGTATCAAAGTTAGCATGCATATATCTTATTATTCAGTGCAAAATAGCAGCTGAAAACTACCTGTGAACATGTTTCTCTGTCAAACTGTGACAGCAATTCCTTCCCCCCAGTGTAAGCCTGGTTATAGATAGATCTTACACCTAAGTACTTCACCTACACTGAGAAAAACCCTGGGATAATATAAACTCCATGTAGGCTCTGAGCGAAGCCTACAAGGAGTTTACATGTTTGAGCGGTGATGCGTGTTGAGCAGCAGCGTGCAATACATATTAGTGCCATGCACGGTGTCTAAGCTAGGTTTCTTGGCCAACAACAGTTGGCCAGGTAACCATGTAAGCAAATCCTGAAACAATTGTGTTTAAAGCAGAGCACCTATGGTCCGCGGATTTACATGGAATGCCACAGAGGTCACCAGGGCTTCACAGAAAGTGGTCCATCTGTTCATACAACACATCTGCATAAAGGGCAACATAATGTGGGGACATTTAACCAGAAATAGGGACATATTTGCCATAGAAGAAGAAACCTGGACAAAGCCATAAATAATGGTGGACAAGGGCCAAAAAATAGGGACAGATTTGTAATATTGATCTTCCAAACTTAGAAAGTTGATAGAATAATAGGTTCATAGGTTCGTAGGTAGGTAATAGGCTATTGGCCCTAGGGCCTACATAAGCATAGCCAAAAAGGTACCCTAGCTTTCGCCACCCAAGAAAATTATTTTCCTGTGCCCCTGTTGAGCAGGGTGAATTTCTTATTTCCCATCCAATCATCAAGATTTTTCTTGAAGAGTGCTAATGAGGAGCTTTGTTTGATATAGATAGGTAGCTTGTTCCAGAGTATGGGAAGTCTCTGGGACAGAAATCTATACCTCCAGCATGTTCTGTTTATTGTGGTGACAAGGTTTATGTCCCTAGAGCATGTAGCTCAGACGGATTCAGATTTCTTTAAGTGGAGCATATCCAACAGCTCTGGGTTTAACATAGCTTTGTATGTTAGGCAGTGATCGCCCCTGAGTAGGTGATATGCAACGGAGTAAAGCTGGAGTTTTTTGAGTCGGTCTGTGTAGGGCATCTGTTTGAGGCCAGAAATCCTCTTTATGAGGTATTTCTGCAGCCTTTCCAGTTGTTGTAGATGTCTTGTGAGGTACATACCAAAAGGGGCGTTGTACTCTATAATGGGTCTAATGAGTGACGAGTAGAGGGGAACAATGACCTCTTTTTTCCTGGATGAGAAACCTTTTGTGATGAGGTGTGCCATGTATAAGGATTTCCTGACTACTGTGGCAATGTGATTATCAAAGGAGAGACTACTGTCCATGTGTGTCCCAAGGTCTCTTATCACACTGTTGGTGTTAAGTAGACTACCACCTACATGGTAGCTCATGGGTACAGAGTTTTTACCAAATGAGATGACAATGTACTTTTTGGCACTGCACTTGGGGCCATGGCTTTGACACCAGGCATCTGTCTCAGTGAAGCCCTTGTGTAGGATGTCCACATTGTTAGGAGTTTCAATTATGGCTCCTAGTTTGCAGTCTTCTGTGAACTTCATTAGCCAAAGACCTTTTGTGTTAGCCTGTACTTCAGAAAAGTAGATACCAGACAGGAGAGGACCAAGGACTGAACCCTGTGGTACTCCACTTGTCACTGGTCTGAAGTCGGATTTGGAGTCTGCTACTTTCACAGTGTGGGTTCTGTCAATGAGCCAGTTGGCAACCCATCTTGTGACATAAGGATTTATACCTAGTTTAATGAGTTGATCTATAATTCCAGAGTGGGGGACAGTGTCAAAAGTCTTGGCAAGATCTAGATAGGCTGTGTGAACCACCTTACCCTGATCTACAGCTTTGGTGACTGCTTCAAAGAAATATATCAGGTTTAGGAGACATGATCTTCCTTTTTCAAACCCGAACTGGGTGGGGTCCAGAGTTTGGAGATTACCAATATCTTTGTTTATAAGTTCCATGATAATACATTCCATGGCCTTGCAGACCAGGCTCATTAGGCTAATGGGGTGGTAGTTCCCAGGATCCTTGGTGGCTCCCCCTTTGTAGAGTGGGATAACCATTGCTGTGTGCCATTCATTGGGCACAAAGCCTGAGGTGAGGCTATGATTGAACATGGTGCTTAGGTGGGGTGCCAGTTCATTCTGTAGTTCTTGTAGAATGCAGCCTGGGATGTCGTCAGGTCCCATGGATGCTGTGTTCTTGGTTTTGTAGAGTGTGGTTTGTACCTGTGCAGACGTGATTACAGGAACATTGCATTCTTCTGGTACAGAGAGATGAGACAGGAGTAAAGTTAGCACTGTACCTATCTGCCAGGATGTTGGCAATATCAGTTGGTTCTGTATATTTAGGGCCATTGTGCTGTAACTCAGAACGGATCTGAGTGTTGCCATTGAGATTCTTGACATAGCTATAGAATGCTTTGCGGTTGTCTTTAGAATCAGTGGCAATTTTGTTTTCGTAAGTAGCTTTGGAGAATTTTATGAGGGATCTCAGCTTCTTACTGAAGCTGACCAGGGAGATCCTCCAATCATGAGATTTTACTCTTTTTTGCAACAGTTTCTTTCTTCTGTTGTAGTTTGTTTATGGCAGGGTCCACCAGATTGGCTTCCTTTTTTTGGAGGATAGCATCTTGGTTCTGTTAGGGATAGCATGAACCATGCACTTATGTAAGTGCTTATAAAGTGCATTTGTGTAGGATTCAGCAGTTGTACCTCTAGTGTCCGTCTGCATGGGTGTCGTGAAGTTTCCCACTTCTGTCTTAAGAATTGTGAAGTTTTCTTTGGAGAAATTTTTTACAGTGGTTTCAATAATGGGGAGTGGGGTTGGGATGTGGATGTCTAGGGTGATAAGCTTGTGGTTGGATCTGACCAATGAGGAATTTACCTCTGGTGTGGAGCACCGGTCACCCATGTTGGTAATGACCATGTCTAGGATATTGCTGCCCCTGTTGGGGGTGTGGATAAGTCGATACAAGGCATTGGAATTTATGAATTCCAGAAAACGTTGAGCAAAAGAGTTGGTACATGAGTAGTTTTCCCAGTTAATGGTGGGGTAGTTGAAATTGCCCATTATTAGGGTGTTGGGTTGTACCTTGATATTTTCCAGTGTATCAAGAAATGAGGAGTGGGAATCCTGGGGCATGATGAGGGATTTGTTGCAAGTTACAATTTGGATTGTGGTCTTGCCCAGAGTTAGTTGCACTTGGATAATCTCGGATGCATTATGCTGAGCAACTAGCCTGGAGATGTGGATATTCTTACTGAATATGGACTCACCTCTGCCTTTAGTGTTTCGGTCCAGGTTAGTTTCATAGGTTCATAGGTAGGTACTAGGCTATCGGCCCTGGGGCCTATACAAGCCCAGCCAAAAAGGTACCCTGGCGTTTGCTACCCAAGAAATTTATTTTCTGTGCCACTGTCGAGCAGAGCCACAGAGGTGATCCCTAGGGTGAATTTCCTATTTCCCATCCAATCATCAAGATTTTTCTTGAAGAGTGCTAATGAGGAGCTTTGTTTGCTATAGATAGGTAGTTTATTCCAGAGTATGGGAAGTGTCTGGGACAGGAATCTAACCCTCAGGCATGTTCTGTTTATTGTGGTGACAAGGTTTAGGTCCCTAGAGCATGTAGCTCAGAGGGATTGGGATTTCTTTAAGTGGAGCATGTCCAACAGCTCTGGGTTTGATATAGCTTTGTAAGTTAGGCAGAGATCACCTCTGAGTAGGCGATATGCGATGGAGTAAAGCTGGAGCTTTTTGAGACGGTCTGCGTAGGGCATTTGTTTGAGGCCGGTAATCCTCTTTGTGAGGTATTTCTGCGGCCTTTCCAATTGTTGTAGATGTCTAGTGAGGTACATACCAAAAGGGGCATTGTTCTCTATAATGGGTCTAATGAGTGATGAGTAGAGGGGAACAATGACAATGTTAGGTGGCCGAAAGGTGTGGTATGAATTATAACCTGGTAATACAGGGGTGCTCTCTAGAGCCTTGAACCAAGTCTCTGTCACTGCACAGATGTCGATGTTCTCCATTTTAAGGAGTGCCTCAAGTGAATGTATTTTGAGGTTTATATTTCTAGCATTGAGTAGCATTACCCTCAGATTTTGCTTGCTTGTATCTGTTATGGTGGTGAATTTGTCATTTCAACCTTGCCTAAAAAAGGCACTATAGGGGTGGTAAGAGCCTTGGCCAGTATCTGAAATCCCAAGGGTGACAGGTGCAGGACATCTCTGGCAAAGCATCATGGTCTGTTGATCATGTCATCCCAGGCAGACAGATACTGGATCCCCTTAGAGTGACACCAGTAGCTTAGCCAATTGTTGATGTCAGTCATTTTGTCCTTGTACTGTGGTATCATTCTGTGTGATGGCAGGATGCTACTCAGGGCTAGGTTCATACCTGCCTGGGCTACAAGATCGCAGAGCTCCTCCATGTCTCTTTTAATGTAGTCCAGGGAGGTACATCTCAGATCATTCATACCAATATGGACTATGACAGAGTCATATTTGTACTTGTTGTGGGTGACCTGAGTGCGTGCATTATGTGGCGGATCCTGGCACCTGACAGGCAGCTGACAATAACTTTCTCCTTGTTTAGCCTGGTGAATGGAACATCAGTGTGTCTAACTATAGAGTCACCTATGACTAGAGTGTTGGGTACATTGTTATGCCTTATGGGCTGTGGTTGAGTGGCACAGTGAGTTTGTGGGCTATGTGTCATTTGTGTTGATTTGGGGGGGGTGGAGGTCGCTTGCGTTTCTGTTTTGGAGGTCTCTGTTGCTTGAACAGATTTTTATTGATAGTTTCCATGAATGTAGGTGCATTTTTTGTGTTTCTGTGTGTGTGTTTTGGTGGTTGCACAGCAGCATGAACTTTCTGAAGAACAAGAAGTTTGAAACTCAAACATCTGCCATCAGTTTCTGTCTTCATTCCGCAGTCACATGCCAATGATTTGTCAGAGAACAAAAATGTTATGAGGAAAAGATCACCAATATGAGACAAAAACTGGACATTCTGCACAAATCAGGAAAGTTGAAAAATATGCACTCAACTGTGTATAATATTGAGTCACATCAGTCCAGAGATCATCCCAGTGATCTGGCAGAAAGCAATAAATTTGATACGGAAACATCTGGACATCCTGGGAATATTTGAACAGTTGAGAGGTATGAATATGAGGTATATGGCCCAAACACAGTACCGGACAGTGTATCTACAGTGCAGAGTGTTGTGATATCCCATTACTGGCATTCTGTACTGAAGCTGTGTTAATGATCTGTAACAGGACATGGATTGCCATGTAAATGATCACTCAGTGGAAGTGTGCGCATTGACTAGGGACATACAGATGAACTGTAGGAATGAGCACAGGAAAAGAGGACAGGTGAAACTCCCTCATGTACAGCAGAGGAGGGCATGTCAATGGAAGATGGTTGTAGCAACACCAGTCACATATCTATTTGGTACAGTAGGGACTGTACAGTGAAAATGTGCTTTATGTGACTGTCACACAAGGTGACATAACAATGGCTAGGATGTCTATGTGAGATAAGCATCCTTACATGAATAATGCAGAGGAGATCAATTAGGGATCTGACATACAAGTGGTGTAGGGTGTATATTGTGAAGCTGTGCTAACTGATATGCTTGAATATGAATGTAATCTCAACAAAGGTCTCCAGCAAGTGGGGCACAGGTAAAGGCACATGGAAAACATTACAAGAACCAACCACAATCATGGACTATATCAGAATAAGACCAACAGTAATCCCATGCCTCTGACATAACATATGTGATGTTGACTGATAAGAGATGAGTCTGCACACAGAGACACATGCACACACTTGAGCAACTATGATGATACATCCACACTCTATTAGAGTAACCATGCACACTGTCCTGGCACATTAACATTTACTGGAGATGTTAGGATTGACACTGCTATACCTATATATGGCATTATGGGCAACACAGGTTAGTTTCCTTGTGTGTATATATATATATATATATATATATATATATATATATATATGTATATATATATATATATATATATATATATATATATATGGGTCTACTTTGGATGACCGAAACGCCAGTTCGCCGACACGCAAAACACCAAGACCAAACAACCGAAAACACACAATACCGACAACTCACAAAACCGAACACCATTACACCGACACACAAAACGTAAACTACATATTACACACAATTACATACCCACTAACCTTAACCCAAACCCTAACCCTAAGTTCCGACTCTACCGCACACTTACCCTACCCGCACCCTAACCCTAACTCACTTAACCCACCCCTAAACCTAAAGTCCGTCACTATCGCACACTTATCCTACCTGCACCCTAACCCTAACTCACTTAACCCACCCTAAAACATAAAGCCCATCACTATCGCACACTCGTCCTACCTGCACCCTAACCCTAACTCACTTAACCCGCCCCTAAACTACAGTCCGTCACTATCACACACTTACCATACCCGAACCCTAAGTCTGACACTACCGCACACTCACCTTTCCCACACCCTAACCCTAAATCCCTCACTATCGCACACTTACCTGTCCGCTTCCTAACCCTAAATCTCTCACTATCGCACACTTACTGAGTCGCGCTCACACGTTGCCCATGTCGGTCTTTCGGCTGTCGGGATTTCACCTTGTCGATCACCTTCGTTTTCGGTTGTTTGGTCTCGGTGTTTTGCGTGTCAGCGAACTGGCATTTCGGTCATCCAAAGTAGACCCATATATATATATATATATATATATATATATATATATATATATATATATATAGCATGATCCACACTGTCACTAATTATATACATGCCATTAATGTTGTCAAACACCTATGTATGTAGTATATGAATAAGCAGAATAGGTAGCAACATGCATCTGGTGCAACAACTTATTTGGTGTTCCACACCATTAGATATTCATGTATATTCCACAGTAAGAATACCTAGGTATGGGCAATAAGTTGTGTGACAACGTGCTATGACAAAGGTGGTACACTTCAGTTACACATCACTGGAACGTGTGTAGGGAGATACATGGAGAAAGGTGCATTGTACTCATTTATTTGTGTGATGAAAGCTGGAAACCATGATGTTATTATGTCCTGTGATGTACATGTCCCTCACATAGCCAGTACTTCATAGGTTAGTACTTAGGTTAGTACTAGGCTAACTGCCCTTGCGAGCCATTTTAAGCCTAGAAGGTTATCCCTTGTGAGACTCAAACCCTGCACTTTGTGTTTGTAAGGCAAACACCTTAACCATTAGACCACCCTCCCTTGTGTTGCATTCACGGGAGTAGTCAGCACTGTGACCACATGCTTGTGGATGTACCACTTGCCATTTACCCCAGGACATGGGTCACATACCTATCAGTCTAATGGTAAAGTGTGATACCTACATTTTACTTGGATGGTGTGTTTGTTTTCTGAATCATCAAATCCCATACCTTTCAACCTCTTAGCACAAGAAATCTGGACAAAGCTTAACACAATGGGGGGACAAAGGCCCAAAATAGAGACAGATTTGAAATGTTGCTCTTACTAAACTTAGAAAGTTGATAAAATTACAGGAGTTGACTTAGAATGCATTTTTCTTTTTTTTTGTAATACTTTTTTATTAGAGTTTCAGATCAAGCATAAACAATAATAAGTTCTCAATAACAATGAAATAAATTGTTAACATCAGAGTTGAACATGAATTAATGTTCTTTTCTGTAAAGGAAAAAAGAAACAAACATATAGATAACTAACAAAACAACTATTTACAAAGGGTATCTTTACATATACAATTAACCGTAGATTTTTATGTCAGTTGATACCATAGTTCAGTCATTGTTTGTTTAAAAGTTCAGCTAGTCCTTTCCATGAATTGTATGAGGAGGTGATTCTTGTGGTTCTTGTTCTTATTGTAATGATCTCCAAATGGCTAACTTCTGAAGCAATATTTCTGAATTTGTTAAAAGAGGGAACAATGTTGCTTTTCCAGTTCCTTGTTATTACTTTCCATGTAATTGTCAATATGCTGCACAAAATTGGATATCTAACCTTTGTAACACAGTCAGATATTGGAGCATTGAAGAGAATTAAGGATTTGGTCAATATAAATTTGTCAGAGGAGAGACCCTGTAACAAATTATTAATTTTTCCCAGTATCTTTTAATTTCAACACATTCAAAAAATATATGTTCCCAGTCAGCTTTCACATCTAATTTACATCTCCAACAAGTGATTTTAATTTTAGATTTGATTTCTATTTTGTGTGGTGTATAAAATGATCTGTGCATATATTTCCAGGAGAACAGTTTCCATTTAAGTGAAGATGTAGTTAGTTTAGATGATTTTAAAATTAATTGCTTATCTTCTTCACATGGGAAATCTTTGTTTATATTCTCAAAATATTTCCAGTATGATTCTTTAACATATTGTACCTCTATTCGTATTGTTTTATATGTTTTGGATAATATGTTGTTGCTTTCTATTTTTGCTGTATATAGATCATTAAAAATCAATGAACCTTGGGATAGATTTTTTAACTATTGATTTCATGAGCTCTATTATTTCTTCAGCATATTGTCCACAGTTTTGGACATGTAACCATAGTTCTTTCTCCAAATTAAATTTATCTAGTATATATGGAGAGGATAAAGCATTCTCTTTATGCATCAATTGAGACCAGTATATTAAGTTTTCTTTAAAACTTTTCAAAACTCGTTGGAAGACTTGATATTATTTTGTGTATAGGGTATTGGAAAGATGAGAAATAACCATGCTTTATATGTTGTATTTTTGAGTAGAAATGTTTTTCACTGTTTTTATTGTTACATTAATTATGTCTGAATTAATTTTAGGTGTAGAATTATTTATGAATTCATCTTTTAATAATCAATACATGGAATTATGAGGGGATATAGATTTATTAGGATGTGTGAAAAAGTAGAATGAATTAAGAAATGCACAAAAACTGATTTCCATTTAGTAGTATAATAGGAATTTGACCATAAAATGATTGTTTTGGTGACAGAAGCAATGGAATATAATTCTAGATCTGATAAACTAATACCCCCATTTGACCAGTCTCTGACATGATTATTTAGTGCTATTCTTGGTTTATTGGGTAACCATAAGAATTTTAGGATTATATTAAATTTCTTAATAATGGTTTTGGGTGGAGGTAAAGAAAGAGACTGTTCTACATATAGAATTTTAGGAAGAATAATAATTTTAATAATAGAAAGTCTTTCATCTATGGTAAATAAGTATTTATTCCAATTACTTATAAGGATTTCGATATTTACTAGATTAGACTCGTAATTGGCATCTATTATCTTTTTAATGTTTTCTTCAGTAACTATTCCTAAATACTTTAACTGTTGTTCTTTTACTATATATTTCTTAAACTCTTCTTGTATATCTTTATTATCATAATTTACAGGCAGGATTTTTGTCTTATTTTCATTGAAGGCGAGTTCCGATTTTCTTTGAAAGTCTTCAATTAGAGTAAAGAGTTGTGAGAGATTTATTATAATCTTTTAGAGTTAAAAGAATGTCATCATCAAATAACTGAATTTTGACTGTTAAATCTTTCTTCCTTGACAGTCCTTTAATATTAGTATGTGATCTTATAAGGTTAGCAAATGGCTCAATAATTAAAGTGAATAATAATGGCGAGGGAGGGCATCCTTGTTTAGTGCCTTTTGTTATTTTTATTGGTTCTGATGTAAATGGACCTATTTTAACATATGCAGGGTCACTGGCAGAAGGAATCAAAGTCCATGAAAAAAATGCCACTGTTAATTCTCTTATAATGCCACAACTCAGCTCCACTTCCACGTAATTAAACACTGCAGAAAATATATACGAACAAGTTCTGATTTAGTGGAGCTGAGTTGTGGCATTATAAGAGAATTAACAATGGCGTTTTTTTCATGGACTTTGATTCCTTCTGCCAGTGACCCTGCATTTTTTGGTGTGTTTGGTTACTATTTTTTATTTTGCAGGGTCCGAGCTCTGTTGGATTGGTGTGTTCATTTATTTGGTTTACTATTTTAACATATGCTTGTGAATTTACATATAAAAGATTAATGAGTCTTAGGAATTTATGAGAAAAGTTGCTTTCTTCTAGTACTAATGAAATATACTTCCAATTTACAGAATTGAAACAGAATTAATACCAAGACTAACTATTGTTACATTTTCTTTTGTTTTATTGGCCAGATCAATTAATGACATTGTTCTTTTTATATTATCATATGCGTTCCTATTCAGTATAAAACCTGTTTGACCATTATCAATTAAAGAAGGAAGAAACTGTTTTAGTCTGTCTGTCTGTATGTATAACCATAAATAATTTATAATCAATGTTCAATAAAGAAATTGGTCTATAAGACAAGCATTTTATTGGGTCTTTATCTGTCTTTAATATTGGAGTGAGTAGGGAGTGACCCCAAGATGGGGTAACTGTCTCTAAATTCTTGACCATAATAAAAACATCAAGTAATATACCCAGAGACTCTTTAGTCATTAATTTATAGAATTCAGGGATAATACCATAATAGCTGGGATCTTTATTTGTTTTTAACTTTTTAGTATGTGATTTTAACTCAGAGATAGAAATAAGGTTATCTATAATAATAATCTGATCAATATTTATTTTTCCTAGTATATTTCTTTATGATTTTTTAATTTTTTTCATTAGAATCTATTAACATGCTTTCCTCATTTATTTTTATTAAATAATCTATAAGCTCTTTTAATATATCTTCTATGTCTGAAAATTTTTATTTTTGGAAGGTGAAAATATTTCTTTAATATGATTGGACTTATTATATATTTTAGTTCTTATAGCTAGCTTATGCATATATTTTGGATTAACCGGGTGATTAATGATTTTCATTCTCTCTAAATTTATTTTTGTTTTATGATGTAGAATCTCTAAATATTTACTTTTCAGTTCATTTATCTGTTGTACTTTATCTGGGGTTGTATTTTGACTATCAAGTTGTAGCTTATCTATTTTCTCTTGCAGATCTATCAAATCTTTATCCCATTGTTTTTTCTTATAAGCATACCAAGATATTGTTCTGCCATAAACATATGTTTTGAGGGGGATCCCAGATGATTATCTTAGAAGTATCTAAAATGTTATTAGAATTTACATAATTTTCAATTTCGTTTTGTAGAAATTCTTTAATTTTTTTAGATTAGTTATATACACTGGTATGCATCTTATTGGATTTCTAAAATTTAGTTTTGGTAGGAGTTGGCAGATTATTGCATTCTGGTCCAAAAGTGGACATGTTATAGTCTTTACCCTATCTAAATGATTTTTTTAAATCCATGGATATATATAGTCTATCAATTCTTGCTTGTGTTCTATGTATGTGAGAGCAGTGTGTAAAGAAAAGCAAATTCGGGACTTCATAATCTTGTATGTCTTTAAGTTGTACTAGGTCTATAAATTGTTAATGTTCTTTGGCTGGTGGAGATAGCTTCCTTTTTTTTGTAAAGTTCGAGTCTTCCTCTTTTGTTATATAGTTGAAATCTCCTGCAGTAATAAGACTTCCTTTTGATTGATTTATGATTTGTTCCATTTGTTTATTTTCAGTTTTAACTCCTATCCCAGGAATCCAATATAGATTTATGAGGTGTCATATTTTTGTTAATATCTAATTATTGTTACACGTCTTCTTTTTTTGTATTATGTGAGCTTGAAAGTACAATATATATTTTGGAATTAAGCCTATTAATATCAGATTGTAACAAATGTGTCTCTTGCAAAAAATAATGTGGGAATTGACTGGTCTTAAATATCTAAATAGATTCCCTCTCTTACAGACACTATTTAGGCCATTAATATTTAATAATATACAATTTAAACTTGTCGTTATGTTACATCAATGGGATTTAGATTTCTTTTTATAGTATTCATACCACATCTTTTTTTAATTACTCCTCTATATATTAGTATCTTGTGAAAGATTATGTAATCATTGACTAAGCTTATATATTCTTGAATTGTATGACGGGTTTTTATAGACACCTTGAGCCTTGAACTAGCTCCTATTAACTGTAAAAATAACATTGCTCTAACTTTCCCCTCCCCCCTGGAGTCTAAAACTCCATGCTCAAATAGTAAGACTATCCAAGCATTTCCCTCCATTCAATAGTAAATAAAGAGGATCTAATCATCAGTCTGCTACAAAATCTGTAGTTATTCTTCTTATTATGTATACGTGTTAACAATATATATCATTAATTCACTCTCCAGGACATATAATAACTTATTAGAGTTTGAAAAAAAGTCTTATTCATCATATTTTATCAACATTCTGTTATTAAAAGTAAATACAAGAAGAAAATACATCTATATAGCAGTATAGGAGAGTAAGTGTATGTATTTTGTGTTGATTTTAAGTTTCATTCAGCTTGTTATTTAAGTCTTATTTACACATCTTTAATACTTAATTGTTTTCTATTTTGTCTTTACCTCTTTCTTCTCTTCTCTCTCCATTTTTCAATCTCTTTCTTTTGTTGTTGAAATGTGAGACATAATATATTTAATTCACATCCATTTCATAACACATTTGAAATTTAACAAGTTATAATATTCTAAATATGAATAGTATGAATTTGTGCATATGAATAAATATTTTGACCAACAACATAAGGCTACTGCAACTTATTCAGCACTTAATACTAACAAAACATTAATGTATATACAAACAGAACTCTGAGATATTGGCAGTGACATGTGATTGAGTCATTATTTAACTACATCAGTTACTAAACTTTGCTCAAATGACATCGATAAATCAGTTAGTTTGAGAGCAAGATAAGTGTCATTATTATGTTTAACACAATGCTCAATAAATGTAATGCTGTGTCTGCATTGATTTATATATCAGTTCTTGGTTTACATCTAAATAGTTCTGACATTCATTCTACTTGCATAACTTTTATTTTGAAAGGAAAGGACTAGACTCAAAGCATATTTGCTAATTCTTTAAAATAACTAAAAAAATGAGTATATGGTAGTTCTACCTAATATGCAATTACTAAAATTACCAAATACAGTTTCCTGTTTTAATGTCTCCTGAGAATTTGCTCTTCTCAAAAAAATGCTTATTTTAAGAATAGTAGTGGGTTACCAGAGGTTTCTAATGTTAAAAGTGGTAGGGTTGACTATTTACACTTATGGATACTCAGCCTTATATTCTGCTTTCTGATTAGTACTATTTGTCTGCTGTGTTCTATGTTACTGCATCCTTTGCTCTTTAAAGCCTTTGCTTTAGTTATAATGTTTTTTTTTAATAGTAGGGAGAACTGCTTTGATAAATAATATTGTGTTGACTTTTTAATAATAGAAGGATAATATGACTTAGCTTCACTTTAGTTTGGTACATTAACTGCTTATCCATGCAGTTTTATGAAGCCTTTTCTTTGCTGTGTGTAATAAAATCTAATTTAGTTTGACTATGTTAGGATAAAACCTTCCTTTCATTATTTGGGCTGATCCGTTTAATAATTTAATTGAAGTGGAGGGTGAAATCATTAACGTTCGTGATTCATTACTAGTTTGTTTTTGTAAACTGGATGTGTAAGTGTTGCCATGGCAACCGGAAGCATTTCCAGTTTATAGATTGCATCATTGAGTTTGCCGTGTTGAATACATCAGCTGTATGATTTACTTGTTGTTTAAAGCTTCTACCCTCCTGACTATGGTTGGAATAAGGCTTTGAATAGCCTTTCTAAGGTAAGAGCAACATTTAGAAAGCTTGTGCGTTATTTTTGTTAAAACAACTTACAGTTTAACTGCATTTCTGATTAGAGGCATAACAAGGTTCTAAGCTCACTAAAATGTGGAAATTGCTTCTTAACAATGTTCATGGCTGTATTATAAGTCGGGAAGCATTACATTACATTTATTTAAACCAGTTAGTTTAATTATCTCTAAACAGCTTGAAATATTTAACGGAAATCTAAACACGCTGTCTGACAGCAGCCATTCCACACAGTTTCACCATTAAACATAAACTATATGGATAGTTGCACAAGCATATTTATAATTCTCATTACGTAACCATCAAACCTTAAAGGAAACTGCTGGATTTTATTCATTCATTTTATGTGTTTATATCCCAAACATAAGTAAAGCACTATATATAAAAGCACAAAAGGCACACACACTGGATTTATTCCATACTCCTTCCTCAACCAATAAATTTCAATTAATTCTGACTGCATCACTACTAAGATGATTTAAGCTCTAATGGTTTTATCTGAGTGCAAATAGTTAGTGGATTATACAGAACATTTGTAGAAGTAGAGGAAGAGATGAAGAAAATGTTAATTTTATATTTAGTCACATGTATGTTTCTATTTAAGACTATATATATATTTCTACACAAGCTAAAGATCTGATCCTAAAGTCAGCTAGGGCTAAGTCTCCTATAAAAAATCAGCATCAAATAATAAGGTTTGACAATGATTTTTTATCTGTAGTGATGTCATGAAGGAAATCCTTTCTACCGTTAATAAAAGAACAAAAAAAGCATCAGATAAAAGTGCACCTGCTCTTCCCAACTAGACTGAAAATAGTTCTTACAGATGAAACAAAAATCTTCGAAGACCTGGACAATGCCATAACATATCTAAAAACAAAAGATGTACTAGATAAATTAGAAGATATGGAATGGAATAACAGCTCATTAAAGAGATAAGCAGAATGAAATAACTGGAAAACCAGTGAAAAGAAGAAGAAACTAAAAGAAAAATAAATTAATTAATTTATTAAAGCCTTTTATCTAATCACAAAAAAAAAATAATATTCCTCATTTAAGACAGCTTGGCAATTTAAGCTATACAAAGTAAAGCAGACTTTCAGTCTCAACATCCACTAACATCATATAGTAAGTTAATTTCAGCTATTCATTAAGTATCTTCATAACATCTTTTAATGTGTTACAGTATATGTATTATATATATATATACATATATATATATATATATATATATATATATATATATATATATATACATGCATACACACACACACACACACACACACACACACACACACACACACACACACACACACACACACACACACATACACACACACACACACACACACAGAGTTGACTGCAGTGAGAGTAGAACCCTTACCTATCTAAGTATACAGACTATAGAACCCAATACTTTACACAAGCTCCACTACTCAATTCTGCCTTGGAGTGTCTCAGACAACACTTTATAGTGGATGAAATCTGCAGCATCTGTTGTGGAGAATATAATAGTGTCTAACATGGTTGTGTAAACTCCTACCTGTAATGTCAAGCAACAAGTTACACACATACACGCACACCTGACTGCAGTGAGAATAGATCCCCTAGCAATCTAAGTACACAGACTACAGAGCACATTACTTTATGCGAGTGCCATGGCACAAGTATGACTTTTACAAGAATGCAAGTGAACTTACAGTAGATGAAATCAGCTGGCCAAGTCAGAGACAAGGTGTTGGGTGGGCTGCATGAAATGGATGTGTAGGCATCTGCAAGTGTCAAAATACTGACAATCCATGCCATTGGAGCTGTAACTGTGGGATACATATTTCTGCTCTTCTGCCTAGACACACACACACACACACACACACACACACACACACACACACACACACACACACACACACACACACACACACACACACACACATACACACATGCACACACACACAGACACACACACACACACACACACACACACACACACACACACACACGCACACACACAGACACACACACACACACAGACACACACACACACATGGTTGACTGTAGTTAGAACAGAACCCCTACCTTTTTAAATACAAGGAATACAAAGCACAGGACTTTACATAAGTGTGGAGCACAAGTGTGACTTTTATAAGACTGTAGATGAACTTATAGTATATGACATCAGCAGGCCATTTAGGAGACAAGATGCGGAGGCATGCATAGGTTCATAGCTTCATAGATTCATAGGCAGCTACTAGCATAATGGCCCTAGGGTGTTTAGAAGCCTAGCCATGTAAAAACATAAGTATCCTTATTGAGCATAGATATTCATTGTTAGCAGAGCAATTATGTGAGCGGTACCA
Source organism: Protopterus annectens (assembly GCF_019279795.1). NCBI lineage: Eukaryota > Metazoa > Chordata > Ceratodontiformes > Protopteridae > Protopterus > Protopterus annectens. The sequence goes on from NC_056749.1 coordinate 400,021,547, forward strand.
ACCGGCCCTGCCCATAAGGACATAAGTGTCACCCCCACAAGTGACTTTAAAATCACTCAACCAGTAGTCAAGGTTGCACTTGAACAGGGTCATTGAAGAGCACTGTTTTACATCAGTGGGAGCCTATTACAGAGGAGTGTAAATTGCTGGGGGAAATTTCTGTTTCCCCAGCATATCCTGTTTATGTCACAGGGTAGGTTGAGAACCCTGGGGAAAGTTATTCTTGTCCCATTTGATTTGCAGATGTGTAGCATTTCCAGTAGGGCAGGGTCTGAGATTGGTCTTTAGGCCAGCCATAGGTCATCTCTCAGTAGTCTGCATAATACTGAGTACAGTGACAGCTCTGTTAGTCTTTCCATGTATGTCATGTTTGGAGGCCTTGGATTCTGCCAGGCAAAAAAACTGTGCCTTCTCTAGTTGCTGTAGGTGTCTTGCAAGGTACACACAAAAGGGGGCATTGTACTCAATTAGTGGTCTGATAAGGGTAGAGTACAGTAGAGGTATGACCATCCTGGTCTTGGATGTGATGTTCATGTGTATGCTTTGCGCACTGCAGAATGTGCATGTCACCACTATGGACAGAGTGATGAAAGTGTAGATTGCTATCAACATGTATTCCCAAGTCTCATAGCACTGTGTTTGAGCTTAGAGGGGTGCTATGTGTATCATAATTTGCAGGGGTACTTTACTGGTCAAAGGGGATAATGAGGCATTGTATGCTTTAAGATTCAGTCTGTCAGTTTGGCACCAATCATTTGTGTGTGTTAGCCCCTTCTGTAATATGTTACCATCATTGTGGGACTTTATATGAGTGCATCCTGTTGCCAGTCATATGCAGACTTGGTAAACCACAAGCTGTCTACCATTACCTGCACTTCAGGGAAGTAGTTTGCAAACAGTTGACGGCCCAGCAGAGATCTTTGTGGTATTCTAATGGTACGTGGCTAGTGATGAAGGTACAGTCCTTAACTTTGAGACTGTGTGTTCTGTCGGTGATCCATTTGGCTATCCATCTACAATTGTATGGCTTAATTCCCACATGGGAGATCTTCAGCATGAGATATAAATGGGGGAAAGTGTCAAAGGTCTTGGATAACTCAACATAGCTGGTATGTTCTTTTATCCCTCATATCAAAGAAGTCCACAAGGTTCAATAAGCAAGATCTACCCTTGACAAGAACAAAATTGGTCGGGTCAAGTATGTTGAAGATCACCTATGTCCCTGTGAATAGGGTCCATGCTGATTCCTTCCCCATCCTTGCAGATAAGACTTTTTGGATGTATGCATCAATAGCTGTAGTTGTACATGTTACCAGAGTGATGTGCTTTGCATATCGCACAACATATGATATTACATTTTGCAGTGTGGTTAATATATGTATGGAAAAAGTACTGAGACACCAGGGTTGCAGTATGTGGGGAGTGGCAACACATGGCTATATAGTAAATATGTGACATAGTGTGTGATAGGGCCTACAGTTTGTAATGTTTCCACATGTAATGTCATATCATAAACAAGAAATGGACAGTAAGCAGCAGTGATACATAATAATATTTAGTTTTCCATAGTGCAGCGGGTAGCAGGTTTGCTTGTAGGTTAGTAAAGCATACACATATGCGAGATGCACATGTGCATAACTAAGCAGTGTGTAAATGCGAGCTGCAGTACTAAGTCTGACAGTTAGTACTGAATCTGTGAAACATATCTGCTGCTTGACAGAGTCTGAAGCAGCATGTGTTAATTCATTGATACATTCCTTTTTGGGGCCAGATGGTACTGGGTTTGAATCCAGGTGTATCTAATACTTTGAAATACTTTTGTGTACAGACTGATATTACAATGACATGAGTTGTTTATAGTAAATGTGTTGCTGTGTGTTGGCATAGAGTAGCAGTGTTAAGCGGCATTGCGCAGGGGTAACTGTAGCTATTTGCTGCCATTCACCGTTGCTACACATTGGTACGCAATGCGCACCTCTATGCAAACATGGAGCCCAAAAAGTGAAGGGATCCATTGCTTTTGCAGCAACTGATGTGTCTTGTGTGTGATTCTATTTTTGACCAGATAAAAGTGGTGATATGGAGTAAATAGGAAAGTGGTGAATTTGGAAGCAAGCAGGGGGAAGAACAAAGGGAGAGCAGGACAAGAATGTGCAGGTAGGAGGTAGGAAAGAACCATAGCTATCAATTTCTTCAACAGTGTAAATTGAACATATGTGCAAAATATTAACTGAATTTGGATGGTCACCTTCAGAGAGTGGGATGGCCACAACACAGTCATGTTGTATAGCCAACTGGACTGAATCAAGTGACTCAAGAAGACATGGGTTCCTATCATGACATCGAAAAGTGAAAATGTTGAATGGCCTAAAGGCCAAAAATGCCAGACCTCGATATGCTTTTTGTGAGATTGCAGTATAGTGAAGATAAGAATATTTGCCCTTTCCATAGTGCAGTGCGATCTCGGAGTTGGTATATATATTTAGCGGGGGGCACAGCCCCAACAATAGCGAGTTCAAGGTCTGACATTTTCGGCCTTTAGGTCATTCGATATTACATTTGTTCAGTGCTTTGATACAGACCCGACGACAGATGTGCAAAATGGAGAGCTACATATGGGACAATTTGGTTTTTTTTTGGTGGTACAGGTGCCCATTTATTTTTTATGTCAGAAAGAGAGAGAGAGGGAGGAATGTTAGGGAAGGTACATAGATATATCTGGTTCAGGTAAGTTGGGTAGGTGAAGAACCAATTGCAGACAGACAAGAAAACAAGACGAGACAGGGAAGGTGATAGATACAAAAGGTTGTGGGACACAATGATTGGGGAGAGGGTGGGGACATCCAGAGCCCATGGTCATCAATGTGGGAGACAGTGAGAATCAAGTCTTCACCCACTGGACTGCTATCACTGTCACCTCACTCCACTGGTGGCTGGAATGCTTGATGTCTCTTCCTAGTACTGCACAAAATGAGGGAGAGCAGCCTCTCCAGCCAGTGCAGGTGTGCATCATTGGTGTAGGACACCACACTATGCACTACCCCTGGTGACTTGGTGTGGGTAATGAAATCACCACCTCTGCCAGTGCTCCAGGAGGGTACCACTGGACCAGCCCTTGGGGCAGGACTACATGAGGGTGCAGGCAGTGCAGTGACAGCAGAGGCAGTGCTGCCAGGTTGGCTCCCAGATGAGCTGACCATCAGTGTTGGAGCTGGTGGAGGTGAGGCAGGCAGATCCATTGGGGCTGGCCTACCATGTTGTGATGTGGAGCATTTAGTGAAGTGGTACACATGGGCATACCTCTCAACCTCTCATTGCAAAATATCTGGACAAAGCCCAACAGAGTGGTGAACAAAGGCTGAAAAATAGGGACATATTTTAAATATTGCTCTTATAAACTTAGAAAGTTTCTAGAGTAACAGGGTTTCTTTTAACATACATTTTCTGAAAGATCTGAAGTCTGAAACTCAAATGTATGTCCTTATTTAGTGACTTCATTTATAAGATCATCCCAGTAATTTGTGAGAAAACGACAAATTTTATGAGGAACAAGCCAAAAATACGAGTCAAAAATCTGGACATTCTGTAAAAATCTGAACAGTTGAGAGGTATGCACATAGATGACATGAACATGTTTGGATGGCACATAAAAATAAAAATAAAAAAAAGATAAAATAAAGAATAAAAAAGTAAGGAGTATTTTTACAGTAACATAAAATAAAAAAATCATGAAAGAAAATATAACAAAATAAAAATAAACAAAATTATTTTAATAAACAATATAAAATAAAATAAAATAGAGATAATGGTTGGGGTGAGAGGAAAAAAAAAGATAAGATTTGTACCTTCATATGTGACATACAATGTATCAATGCAATTATTTAACACTATCACCTTAACTTTTACATTAAGTGCACACCAACAGATGCACACTATACTACAGATTGCAGCATGTAATCCTTGAAATGTGCAAACACTGCACATATGCATGTTCATTTATACAGAGTACAATTTACAGCAGGGCATTTGTATAGTTAAGAAGTGTTTTATTTGAACCCACAACCTTACTCTCTGTAGATGATACTTGCACAGGTGTGGGATGTCATCAGTCCTAAATTCCACAATCCAGTGGTTGAGTGAATCCCTCTTCCTCATCTGTAGGTCATTGAAATGATACCTACATTGCCCTACAGTGCACAGGATACCTGTAGATACATAAATACATACATACAAATACTTCAAGCACAGGCATAAATGCCCTTCTAACTTGCCAGTATACCAAAACACTTGTTCCCATAATAAGTGTCCAGGCCATTCTTAAAAATATCTAAACTAGTGCTTGCTTTAATATAATTTGGTACTCTGTTTCATGGATCAGCTACTCTGTCAGAGAACCAATTAGTACATTTCTCATTCCTATGGATTCTTCTACACAGGCTGTCTGATGATTCTCTAGTACTTTTTGATAGCCCCAAACATTCCCAGAGGTAATTGTCCCTAAATGCCCTATGTACCTGAGTGCGATCTCCTCTTAGATATCTGTAAGAGACACTGTACAAGTTCAGATATTTTAGTCTTTCATAATAACTTAGATTTTCACCAACATCCATTCCCTTGGTATATTTCTGCTGTACGCTTTCCAGTTTACTAATGCTGATCTTCTTATAGGGTTTCCATATTGCTATTCCATATCCAAGTTTGGGTCTAATGTAACTAGCAAACAATGACTTCATTATTTTTAATTTCCTAGACTTTATAAATCTTTTTATACAACCTATAGTTCTATAACTATTATTAACCAATTGGTTGATATGATTAGAAAAACTCATAGCTGAATCTACCCATATAACCAGGTCCTTAAATGAGTCTACAGTTTCAATCACTGTGTGCTGTATTAAATATTCACCTTTCAGTTTATGTCTCCCAAATCTTATATGCTTAGTTTTTGATGTATTTATCAGCATATTATTCTCCTGTGCCCAAATGATCAATTTAGTTAAGTTATTTTGCAGACATGCCTTATCTGTATTACTTGTAATTAGTATACCCAATTTCAGGTCATCTGCATATAGACTGTAGAACACCTCAGATGAAAACGTTAGGTCTGAAAGATACAATCTAAGCAAGTAAGGGCCTAGTACAGAGCCCTGTGGGACACCCTGACTAACCAAGGATTTTACATGTCCAGTTGCTGTATGATACTTGCCATGTCCTATTTGTAAGGCATGCAGCTATCCATCTTATCAAGAGTACATCAATACCTAGTTGTACTAATTTGTTGATCAGTGTTTTGTTTATGACTCTGTTAGATGCTGAAGTTAAATCTATATAAATTACATCACAGCACAATTTTTCATTCATAGCTGCTATTATATTGTTATAGAATACCATGTTACAGGTGGTAATTGATCTATTTTCCACATATGCATGCTGATATATGGTTTCTAGTCCCAACCTATCCAGTTCTGACAATAACTTATCCATTCTGACAATAACTTATCCAATATTACCTTCTCCATTAATTTTCCACAACATGAAAGTAGACTTAAGGGTGTATATGATTCTGGGTTTGTCCTACTCCCCTTTCCCTTAAAGACAGGTTTAATAAGTACATATCTCCAATCTTGAGAAATCTCATCATATTTATATGACCCAGTGAATAATAGATATAATGGTAGTGTAAGTTCTTGCTGAAGTGTTCTCAGGTCATTGTTACTAATTCTGTCTCCTCGCTGTGCTTTGTTTGGATCCAGCTTGCATGGTTCTTTTTCGATATAATCTAATTTGATTCCAGTATCTTGGGTTACCTGGATGTCACTAGGACAACGTATCACCCCCTTTGTGGCTCCAAACTACTTTGCATAAGATTTTGTAAATATATCTATAATATGTTGTGTCTGAGAATACATTTTAGAATCTGCACATAGTTTATCCATGTGCGTGTCTTTACTCCTTCCACATCTTATGTATCTATAAAAAGGTTTCCTATTATGCTCAATATCTTTATATAAATGTTCTTCAAATTTTTTCTTAATTTTGTCTCACACTATGCTTAATCTGTTTGTCCAGCTTGTTTATTTTAGTTTTCAAACTTGTAGTTCGACCTCTCTTTCATTTCTTACCCTTTTTTGTCTCTAACCTTAATCAGATATCTTGTTGTTATGGAAATATATCCACCTTATGTTGTATGCTTAGAGCCTGATGTTAAACATTTTTTTGACTTTTTGCACTCAAACAATTTCTCTTTCAAACTTTCCACATTCCATCTGCAGTTTTTCCACTGAAAACCTCACTCCAATTAATTTTACATAGTGAATGTTTTGCTTCCGTATAATCTCTAATTACCTTCTGTGCATTGTCTTAGATTTCAGTTTGGCAGAATTATCTAGCAACAAATTAACCTTTATAATCCCATGATCACTGCACATCAATGGTGGTAAAACTTGAAGTTACAGTAATTTCTTTGGGAATACAAACAATATTTAGTATGTTCTGACCCTGGTAGGTTTTTTTGTACAATCTGAAGCAATTGTTGTTCCTGAATATACTCTGTGAATAATTTCCTTACTAACGTTGTTGAATACATATTATTCCAATCTGTTTCTGGTAAATTTAAGTCCCTAGCTAATATTATTCTTCCCTCCTGTGTTTCATGTAAGAAACATATGAATTCCTCTAGGTCATCTACACTTGACTTTGGTGGTTTACACACTCCAACAATTATGTGTTCCAGGGTTGTCTTTATTGTCATAGTTACACAGTTCATAGTATTGGTGGCACTGGATAAAACCTGGGCTAAACTATCTCAAGCATCAGACTTGTACTGGGAGCCAGAAGAGTCCCACTGCAGATGCCTTTGGCTTTGCATCTTAATTAGGAGTCCAGTGAATATCTTGGACTCCTGGACATTTCATCTCTGTGCCCTAAACCTGTCAACTTCCCCACAAATGCCTGCCATGCCTACCAGGGGATCTAAAGCAATTGAGACTGATATTTCCCATCATTTCCAGTTATCACATTTACTGCTTGGCACTGCTGTGCTTCACTTACCATTGTACAAACACATTGCTCAGAAGTGCACCCCCCAAGCAATGCATTTGTGCAAGTGTTAACAGAGACCAGCAGTGTCAAGCAGTGAGTAATTCAATTCAATTATCGCAATTACAAGGTTATTGGATGTACATGCAGTTGTGTATATGTCTTCGGCAAATGTGAAGGCCATGCAAGTACACATAGCAGCATTATACTTACAGGAATTTAGTACACACTATACCCACATACATACATTGGATAATAAATGTGATAATACACAGCTAGATAAATACATAAATAACTGCCACAATAATAGTATCTCATCCTCATATATATATATATATATATATATATATATATATATATATATATATATATATATATATAAAATAACTACCAGTTCCAGTATCTAAAGTGTTACAAGTGAGAGTGATTATAATGGGAAGTGAAATAATAATAAAACTGTCTGGAATATCCTGTATTAGAACCTATATTATTAGAACCCAGGACCATGTATATATTAGTCCTATACTTATACCTGTTGCCAAAAGATGGTTGAAATAACACTTGTTTATGTTGCAGTTCATAGCTATATCCTGCAATGTCACAAGAGGGTGCACACCCTATATTAGAACCCAGGACCATCTGTACTCCAGCCGTACACTTACATCTGCTGCCACAGGACTAGTTACATGACATTCTTAATTTTGCTAATCATCCTTAAGGTCTCGCTATTAACTGCCACTCAACACCACTTAGTGGGTTTGCGCAATGTCCAGTAGTATTAATTGAATGCTTCTGATTTCTATTTTTGGCTGTCTCGGTCTTGTCTGTTTCCAGGGTGGTCCATTTGCCGCAGTTTGCAAACTGCTGCACTTTGCTCAAATGAGATAAATACAGCCAAACCTGCCTTTCATTTCCTCCTTTCCCATGATGATTGCTCTATGCACTGCATCATAGAAATAAAAAAAAAAATAGACAGAAAAGTAGAAAAATAAAAAAGGGGAGAGGCTAGTAGTTAAAATGAGGAATATTAATGTATGACATACACACAAGAAAATGATGGCTCACATGAGATATGTGTATAGAGATCTGGATTTGAACTCTCACTCCAATGCATCTTCATAACACAGGATGGGTGCCTTTGCAGCAATGAAGTGAACTCTGTACACAATCACCTGCAAAAACATCTAAAGTGATATGAAACCATATTTGTACATTTATTATTTGTGGATGTAGTGCACATAGTGATAACACAACATATTATGATTATTGCGTGCAAATATACAGCTCTGTGTTACATTTCTATGTTTACTGATCATTCATCAGCTACCTGACCAGTAATCTAAGACATGCAGCATGTAAGCCATTCTATATCATTGGCCTTAAAATGTGTGTGGATATTAAGTGGAAATAATATCACATGCAGTTGCCAACAAATGAAGGGCAGGTTGGATGTTATGGAACATAACCTGTAAATTGTGTGCTGCTTACTTACATTTTGAACCTTACTTCTAACACTTTGTAGATCTAACCTGGCACACCCAGTGGAAGTAAGTCAGCCTGCAGTGCTGTTGTGTTTTCCTTCACCAAACCAGTAATCATTTGCAGTTGCAATCCATTAAATAGTGCCTGCACTATGCTTACATCTCCTACACAGATCCAAGTATTTGGGATTCAGCAATACTAATGAGTTTACACCTCATTGCATCATCACCATGCTAACAGCCCTGAAACTACACCATATAAAATGGTAACCATGTAGCTAGGCAAACTGATGTTGAGGAGACTTGTTTATGTGAGGAAGACTGCACATACTCTATTCTTCAGGATATACCTGTTCAGAGGAGTACTGTACTTCAGAAGGTATGCTTTCATTTTATCAGCTATACACTGCACATGCTGAAATGCATTTAAGAAAATTCTGAAGCAAAGGCTTTTACACTTTAATCTGTATGCATTAGTTAGAAGTCTACTGATGATGTGCACATGTTTTTAAGCCATTTGAGAGGTATACATGATTGGCAATACATGAGAGGGGAATGCTGTGTAATAAATATGTACAAATGTTTCAAAGATGATTTGTTAGCAAAATGTGTTATTTGCCTGTTCTTTGTGGGGAGCAAAGGTGAGTTACAGTTATGGCACAAACCAGGATAGACTGTTCTTTTTGGGGGGGAACAAAGGTGAGTTACTGTTTTGGCACAAACCATGATAGACTGTTCTTTTTGGGGGGGAACAAAGGTGAGTTACTGATATGGCACAAACGAGGATAGATTGTTGTTTTACAGGTGGGGGCAAAGGCCAATTACTGTTATAACACAAACAAGGATATGTTTCTCTTGTTACTCTCCTTGTTTTGCATCCTGCCTCTTGTTTGTATTTCACATCTGTAGACTGTTGTATGCTTCTCCAGGGGTTAATAGTGAGTGGGTATCTTTACTGTTTTATCTGGAAACAATTATTTTGCAGTTATGTGATACTTATGTGTATTATCCTTCTGTTGTCTTTTAGGACACCTATGAGTATGCCACCAATGCATGTCAATCCTCGGAGACCCCCTTCACCAGTGCTGAGAACCAGGTGATAGTGGATGCTTTTTGGTAGCATGGTACCTTTCTCCTGGAAAGGGGAGAGGAGATATGGCATGTAGGATGCAAATTTGGCACTAGAGAGTTAATGATGTGAGTGCCATGGGTTGGCACAGCAGGACATATGAGCAGATACTCCACAGAGCAACTGACATGATCACATCTGCAATGAGGAAAGCAGCTAAAGTGGGGCAAGACCAGATGGTTACTGGGGGAAGGCCTGCTAGGGAATTACCACTAACATCTAATGAAGAGTTCACATCCAATATCAGGGATCCAGACAGCTCCCAGGAGAGTGCAGTACAGTATGTCCGGGATGTCGAAGCAACAGTTTTAGATGCAGCAAGCACGTCTGAGGTGGAGTTTCCAGATAGGCTTTGGTATCTCAACAGTTGAATACTGTTGTATAGCAAAACAACTGAAATCAATAAGTTACTTCTATGCCACATGTATTTTTTGGGGGGGCTGAAGATTGCTACAGTTATTATCTTAGGTTGGAGTTGACAGCCATGTTCTTGTTGAAAGTTTAGTTAATGGACATATAAAGGGGTAAAAGCATTTCCCCCTGTGTTACTGTTAATTGTGATGATGTTGCCCTTACTTCTTGCTTAACGTCTTCCAGGACCATCTGGATTGCAGAGGAATATGTCATCTGCAGATGATAAGCCAAACATTTTTATGTCAGTACTGCTGATCAATTTAAAGAAATATTTTAGTGTGTTGATGTCAGGCCTGTTGTGTGTATTGCTGTACTGTCTATAATTGTGGCAGCAGCATTACTTTGCTACCATATATTGGACTATAGTAGTGTAAGTATTATTTTTTTCTTCTTTCTGTTGCTTTTTATCACAGGCGATCATGATAGTGGGAGTATGAGCCTTCTGCCACCTGATGTCAGTGTGTCAGCAGACTGTTGATTATGGTGGACAAACTGAGACACAGCCAGGGGGTACAGAGGTTGAATCTGACCCTGAGCTTGACATACAGGCATCCCCTGCAATTCTATGAGACACAACCAGTAGGCCTACGCCTGCCCATTCTAGTGACCCCTCAGATATTGGACAGGTGGAAGGTGAGGCCGTTGATCAGGGAAGTAAATCAGATAAGTCTCTGCTATCACATGTTAAGGTAATTCCTGTACAAATATCCCACCTTTTACTTGCTTACCATGCCAAGCAATGAAATACAAGGATATGACACACATTCATATTATTAAACAATACACTCCAGGTTCAGGACTTACCTTGTAAATACAGCAGTTGCTACAGTTTTAGTTCAGGGCTGACTCTGTTTGATGCAAGCAGTACACAACCAATACCTGGGAAGGTAATGGTTGTGTTGGTTGCCTGACATCAATGTTACTATATGTATGTAAGTAGGAGGAAGGTTTTAGGCCCTTAGGTGGTGTGTGAGTGTTCTATGCGTTGTCTCTTACCCAATGCAAGGGCATACTATGTCTGCCTACACCCACAGCAGCTGGTGATTCCCCCTCTGACTCCTCATGTGCGTGTGACTGTGGTGACCTTGTCACTGGTGGTGGGATGTGTGTGTCCTTCCCTTTGCTGATCCTGCTGAAGCTGTTTCCTCAGGATTATGATGTGTAGCATATCTAGACAATGCAACCATGATTTTTGCAGCCTAAACACATGCTCTATGATATTTCTGGTTTGACTGTATGCCTCATTAAGGCATTCTTCCGTGGGTGTGTATGCTTTTCTGATGGGTGTCATCACCTATGGTTCCAGTGCATAGCCTGCATCCTCCATTAAATGACCTTCTGGGATTTCTCCCCTAGCAAACATCTGGTACAGTTGGAAGTGTGTCAGATATGTGAGTCGTGGCAACTGCCAGGGTTGCCAGCACACACGTTCAAGATGATTCGCTTGGCATTACACACAACTTGGCAGTCAATAGAGTATTAGTCCTTTATGTTTATGTACAGCCTACCCTGTTCCTGGGTGGTGTCTTCATTTCTAGATGTGTGCAATATATGGGACCCAGTACTTTAGGGTAGTGTGCTACATGCTAGAACTCCTGCATATTTTTGGCCCTCTCCTCAGAACTAAGTGGAAAATATATGTGGTCACTGGCATGTTGGAGCATAGCATTCAGGAATTGGAGGAGGATCCTGGATGCTAATGCCTGTGACACCCCCAGCATGTCCCTGTTAGTCTCTGAAAGGTACCTGTAGCTAAGATTCTAAGGGCTACACATACTTTTGTCTCCACTGGGATGGGTTCCCCTCAGTTGGCTCTGGCTCTGAGTTGAGGATGGCACAGGTCACAGAGTTCCTGTAGTGTGTCTTTTTCCACCATGTAGCGCTCTACAATTTCTATGTCATGTAGGTTGTGAAAAATTAAATGGGGCCTAAAAACTCTTTTCCTTCTCTAAGCCTATTGGCAGCAGCAGCAGCAGCAGCAGCATTGGCTTTAGCCTGTAGCACATACAAATAAAAATAAGCAGCCCCTAATATTCTCTCCATGTAGACTCCTTTCCATGGCTGTAATCCAAAAGTTCTGGAATTTGCTGGAGAAAAAAATCACAGGGTCTACACGGATGCTTTATAGCTTGTTGAATAGCTTCACTGTGTTGGATTGCCTGATTGGCATACAATAGTTGCTTATGCTGTAATTAGCATGCCACAGTGTTTACTTTGTTTGCACAAGGGTGCATGCCTCTACATGGAACTTACTGGATCTGAATTTTGTTGCTACCATGTTGGGTTTATTGAGACCCCCTTAAATTCTTTTGGAATCAGGGAAGAGTTACACCAGAGTAAGTCATTTACAATGAGAGTAAGTCTTTTGGAATCAGGCCCAGTGTAGGTGGTAATAAGTAGCATACTCATTAGTGGGTGATATTTCTGCTAAATAATAGGCATCATTATATAAACTTTCATCCTGATATGCTTTTTGGATGGGACACTTAAATCATTAGCACCGTTCTTATGTTGGACTGTTTCTACTGCCCATCCTTCAGCAATAACAATGTCAATAAATGAGGCTAGAGGGACTAAGCACTGGCTATCATGCCTACATCTTATTTAGCACTTATATTCCTCTGCACTAATCACAGCAAAGAATGTTGTCATGCATAAAACACAGACTAAGAAACTCAAGGATCCAGGTCCCAAAAGAACCATTCATAAACATAAGAAGAAAAGCTTCCCATGGGGGTGTATAGAAATATCTATCTATATACATAAGCACACACACACACACACACACACACACACACACACACACACACACACATATATATATATATATATATATATATATATATATATATATATATATATATAGGTACATTGGTGGGATGCATTCAGAACATTGAATGTTCTGAAAGTCAAATCAAGAATGATAATCGCTTTTAGGTTGAAACACAAAAAGTCTACTTACTTTAGCACCTGTTGTACAGATGCCAGTAATGTGTTGTTTGAGACTGCGGTATATCAGGGACTGGGTTTTTGCCATTTCCCCACTACAATGTGATATCAGACTTAGTATATATATATATATATATATATATATATATATATATATATATATATATATATATACATACATATATATATATATATATATATATATATATATATATATATATATATATATATATGTGTGTGTGTGTGTGGTAGAAAGAGTGACCCCCTGCATTGTGTTATGTATTCTTTTTTTGTTCTGTCAGAGTTTTGTTATTCAACTTTTTGGGATCAATGTTTTTCTACTTTGACATTCAGAACATTCATAGTTCTGAATGCATTGCTACACACACACACACACACACGCACACACACACACACACACACACACACACACACACACACACACACACACACACACACACACACACACACACACAGACACACACACACACACACACACACACACACATGTGTGTGTGTGTGTGTGTGCATGTGTATATGGATTCATATCACTTCACTGAAAGACCATTTCACTGACACCCATTTCACTGAGAACAAATCACCTTAAGTTCATTTCACCAAAAACCCATTTTGCTGACAAGTAGTATTCTAAGGCAAGTCAAAGGTATATATCCTTTTCCCCACTGTAGTGCGATCCTGGTGTTAGTATATATAGTTGGGGGGTATGGGGGGCATAGCCCCTGTGTTTTGCCAAATAATGTAAAACAAAACCAGACAACAGAAAACCAAATTAAGTGGGGGGGCTATGCCCCCCACACCCCACCAATGTGGGTGGCTGTGCCCCCCACACCCCTCCAACTATATATACTAACACCAGGAGTGCACTACAGTGGGGAAAAGGACATATACCTTTGACTTTCCTTAGAGTACTACTTGTCAGTGAAATGAGTTTTAGGTGAAATTAACTTTCAGTGAAATGAACTTTAGGTGATTTGGTCTCAGTGAAATGGGTGTCAGTGAAATGGTCTTTCAGTGAAGTGATACAAATTCATATATATATATATATATATATATATATATATATATATATATATATATATAGATAGATAGATTACATATATATACATTTTACATTTTCTTTGTAAACTGCATACTGCTGTGTTGCATTTAGGTGCACTCTTTAGCTATGCAGCTTGAGAAGAGAAAATTTCAGTCAAACCCTTGGGACACTTGGGATTTGATCAACAGAGGGAAGTATTTGTGATATACAACTGTGTATTTTCAGCTGGGATTGTTGTATCACTGCTTTTTGTGAGTATAGCAACAGTCGCTTAGTTTTTCATGGCGTATTCCATTACTGGCTGTTACTAGCATTTTTTTAATTTGATTGACTGTCTCCAGTTTTGGAATTTTTTGGAGAACAGTTGCTACTAGCCTGCATTTTGCTACATACCAGTGATTCTAGTGGTCCTAGTAGGTCATGTTTCATCCTATTAAGGAGGCATCCTGGTATCCATCAATGAGATGCTTTTGACCTTGGAAGGTGCATTGAGGATCTATTTCCTAGTGATATTTGGGTAAGTTATATCAAAGGTTATTTTCAGAGGACTTCTCAGGGGAGGAGTAAAACTGAAGATAAATTTGTTGGCCAGTACACTCACTATCTGTCTCAGTATAGGTAGCTCTGTTAAAAAGCATACATAGTTGAAGAAAACTTTGTGGTTGTCTTTGGCCCAGTAGACTATTTTTATCTCTTATCTGGCTTTGTTAGACTTGACTAACCCTCTGATTTCTCTGTTTAGATTGATGGAGTCTTTATTTTGCTGGGCATTTCACTTCTTTATTTTGCTGTGATTTTTTTTCTCTGTTGTACAACCTATTGATGTTGGGATTTTACCCGGGGGAGGCTTTTTTTTTAAATTGTCCTGTGCATATTTCAGCTGGATACAGCTATCTCTGCAGCTTTTTTATATGATTACATAGAGTTTCTGTGAGCATTTCTACATAGGCAGTGAATGTGTTCTTGGGGTTTGGGAGGTTTGCAGTACTGACAGGGTATCACTTAATAGTAGGAAGCTCACCTTAGCTTACTTTCTAAAGGTTTCTGGAGTCCCATATTTTACTTTTATCTAAAACAAGACAACTTTATGGTCCTACCTGATCAGAAAAGACATTATCCCGGGAATACAACATTCTTACTTGTTTGTGAGGACCAAGAACAGGATGTTAATGCCCCTAGTGGGTGTATGGACAAGCTGATCCAGGTATTTCTATTTACAAAGTCTAAGAATGTCGGAGTCTGCATATCTAAGGTTGTGTATGATTCCCAGTTTATACTGGGTTACTTCAAGTTTCCCATAAATATGGTGTTGAGTTGAATGATGAGTGTCTCAAGCACATTTAAGTTTGTGTTATAGGTTTAATGGGACATGGGGGAGTTATAACTTGCAAGGATATGTATGGACTTTGCCTTTGGTAATTTGGACATGTAGAAGCCCACATGTGTCACATTCTTTGACCAGCCTTGAGGTGTAAATTTTTTTATATAAATTGAGACACCTCCACCTTTTGTCCATTTATGCTCAGTAGCTGATTTAAATGTGTGAAAAACATTATGCTGGGGCATGGCTTTAAACCATGTCTCAGTAACTGCCCAGATGTGTACATTCTCCAGGGTGAGCAGAACTTGGAGGAAGTAGAGTTTCTTGTTTCAATTCTCTTGGGATGTTTTTGCAATGTCAAAAGGTTTATCAGTTTGGTAATGCCTAAAAAATGCACTATGAATTGAAAAGGGGTTTAGCCAATATTTTAAAACCTAAGGAGGATAGGTATAGACCACCACTGGCAAATAAGCTTGCTCTGCTAGCCATATTCTTCCATGCTGACAAATAGTGTACTTCCTTTGTATGCCACCAGTTCCTAAACTACCTATTAAAGTAAATTACCTTTTGTTCATATTGTTCATGGCTGCTGTTTTAGTAGAGTACTTCCGAGACTGAAAATGTTTACTGTAACAGGAATATCTGGGAGTCTTTTGGGACTTAAGAAAATGACTTTTAAGCACCTCAGCATATGATGGTCTATGTGTCTGGTCCACATTATGTATTGTCAGTGTAGTGTGAGTGTTACTGACAACATGTTTAGTATTATAAGTTCTTGTACATGAGAACCCTTATAATTATATCTCTGATATAATTAGAGATCCGAAGACCACAGATGAAGAATCCACTTAAAACACCAGTGAGGTGCAATTATTAGAGATCTGTTTGTTTAAGAATTAAATGGTTGTCTTTAAACATGAAACAATATCTACATTGCCTCACGATGCCCATAATCACGACACAGGCTGAGGAGATAGTAGGAAAGTGCATATCCAAGTCAACAGATCTTTATTACTTGATTTGCAAGGAGATAGTACAAAAGAACTTGCAGCTGGTTAGCTATGATGCTGTAAGAATATTGTTTACAATCAAGAGTACAAGGGGATAAACTCAAGGGACAATACTTCTCAATACATAAACTAGTTGCTGTTTGTACAACTAAGTACTAAGGACATTTCAGGGTTAGTTTTATAGGAAATTTTTTAAAAACTAATCTCCTGCATCTACACAGGGCATTGCTTACTTATAAATCACTTCTTCTCGAGTGACATGGTCTCCAACCATTGCTAAGCTCTGTGTAAATGAGCCAAGCAGTGGCGGCTCGTGGCTTCAAATCAAAGGGGGGGCTGCAGGAGACAGAGGAATTAGTGGGGTCAATTGGGGTGGGTGTGGCCAACTAGAAAGGGGAGGAGCTATGCTCAAAACCACAAAAACTGTAACTTTAATTAAATACTCTGCCCTGGGTGCCAAACCATCATTATGAGAGTCCAATCAAGGCAAAATGAAGTATAGAAGAAAAAACATATTTCAATCCATTGGCTGCATGACAGCTTACTTAATATTTAGATGGAAACAAAAAGGTTGTGAGGCATGAAAAAATAAATTAATTTTTAAATACATTACTGGAATGCTAGTCAAAATCAAGTATAAGAAAAACAAGCAGCACTCAACTTAAACCACTTCTCCTTGCACTGCAGTTCTAATTGTTGTTTATATTCAGCTTTATTAAAGTACCAAGTAACATGCTGAAAGTAGCAATCTCTGTGATACCCCCACTTGTAAAAATGTTTCTTATCCAAAAAAGACCTTCTGCCTGACAACAGCTATCTACTTGTTTCATGGGGAAAACATGATCAAAGTAAAAAATGAAAAGGAAACAAGAAACAAGCTCAACATAGATCGCTTAAAGGATTACTGCACAGGATATGGACCACACATGATAGATTGGCATTCTGTTTAGTTTTCAGGTAAAGCCTGTAATGAACTCTTAAAATAATGTATGTAATCATGTCCTTTATTACAAATACTGTCATATGCATTTCAATACCCAAGGCTTATATGTTATCTAGTTATGTAAGTATTCTCTGCATGGCAACAACAGAAAGGCTTTCAATGTTGGCAATTCTTTAACAGTATGCTTATTAAAACTTACTTGCATCTTACAATCTCAGACAAGCTTACCAGATGGTCATTAAAGCACTGCTACTTAAACACAGAGCAACAGGCACTTTCTGAATAATAATAAGCATAAATCAACAGTATAAAATATGACAGAAACCAGAACATTCTGCAAAATCAAGAACAGATGAAAAGCCATTGTAGTACTTGTGTCTACCTTGGATGGGGGGATATTCTGTACATTTACACTGCATATCTGCTCCTTGCCTTGCTTGGACACATCCAGAGTCACTACATGGGGGAGTGGGGTGCAACAAGTATGTCACAATTTGAAATGTCTCTGGCTGACTGTGATGGCCCTGACACATTTGTCATACCTCTCAACCTCAGAGCAAGAAATCTGGACAAAGCCATACATGGAAGTGGGACAAAGGCCCAAAAATAAGGACAATTTTTAAATATTGCACTTATAAACTTAGAAAGATAAGTAGGTCTTGCATTAGTATGAATTTTCTGAAGGGTATGAAATCTGAAACTGAAATGTCTGTCATTATTTTCTAACTTCAGTCTTTAATGATTTGCCACTAACTTGCCAAAAAACACAATTTTATGAAAAATGGACCAAAAATGTGATTTAAAAATATAAAATAGCCACACAATACAGCTGGGAACCCATCAAAGAAGGGACACTTTTTAATATTAGTACTGCTAACTTGAGCAGTTGACAAAATAAAATAATCTACATGCATTTCTGAAATAAAAGTAATCTATAACTGATTATTACAGTTATTTATTAATTGTAAACCCTCCATGTTTTCTTGCAAAATTGCCATTTTTGCGGAGGGATTATTAGGGGAAGAGCAACATTTCTGAGCCAAAATTGGAGACAGTTGAGAGGTTTGGATATGCCTAATACTATAAAGCATTTTATTTGCATGTACCTCTCAACCTGTTAATGCAGGAAATCTGGACAAGGCCAAATATATGGGGGGAACATATAAACAGTACTAAAAATTGCTCTTGTATAAACTGAGACAGTTGATCGAATAGCAGGTCTTGCTCTTGCATGCATTTTTCTGAAGGTTATGAAGTCTGAAACTCAGTGTCTGTCATTATTTAGTGACTTCATTTCTAAATGATTTGACAGAAAACCACAAATTTTATGAGGAACAAATGAAAAATAAGAAGCAAAAATCTATTCATTCTGCAAAAATCTGGACAGTTGAGAGGTATAGTTCAGCCGGGGCTATCTTTGAGTTTGCTGCCCTTCCCCCCTCACAAAATCATAGAATCATAGTCGAATGGAGCTTCCCCCTTACAGCCATTCCAGTGAACCATTACTTGGCTATTTCACCCCATTTACCATAAACACTAATGTGCATACTGCTTTACTTCTGCGATGATTTGGACTTCATTTAAAAGTTTTATTTTGCATTTTACAGCGCAAACACTAATAGATATCAGATCTGCTAAACAAAGCAATGCAGTCACACAATGAGAACAGACAGCATTAAAACTCCTCTGCCCTTGAAAACTCACAATCACTGAAACAGCATTGAAACCCACATTCAAAGAAAATGCATTTTGCCAGTGGCAGATTAACTTTAGGTTTGGGCTGTTTTCAAATCACAGGCCCCTTGCACACAAAACATACACATGCTCTTTCATACACCTTCCTGATTGTATTAAATTAGATTCCTTGAACAATACAGTACATTTTTAGAGGGTGTTTTAAATTTGTTTTGAAATTTTTTCCAGTAAACAATGAAACAAAATGCATGCACCTGTAATGACAAAACTGCCCAATTCAGAACATTTCCATCATAAAAGTCTATTCAAACTTCTACAGTCCACCAGTATCAGTACATGTGCACAATCTCTGAAGAAGTAAAAGTCATCTAAATAATTCCACATTAAAGAGATCTGTAACCAATGAAGAGGTTGCTGCTAGCAAACGACTTTGTATTTCATTGTTTCATCTACAAATAAAGTGCCTGTTACCCTTGAGGAATAAATTGCCTATCTTACACTAAAAAATGATAAGCTAGCAATATTGCAATAGGAAATGGATGGCAAACTGATAACAGGTTCATAGTTACTAGGTATCTTCACCAAAAAAGGAGTGCAGCATCCACCCCTTTTGCAACACAGTACAGTATCAGCAATGCATCTGTCTACTGTGGAAGTAGAACCCACAGCCTTCTGCATCAAAAGCAAGTATACTACCTGTTGTGCTATTAACAACGCAAGCAGACTCAGCATAAGCAGCACTAAACTTTTGCTCCCCTACAGCTCTCAGCTCCTTGTAAAATCTACTCACTCAGTTGTATCTCTGAACTTTGCAGCACAAAGAAATCTGGAAAAAGCCAAAGTTTATTGTGGGGGGGACAAAAGCCCAAAAACCAGGGACACATTTTAAACATTGCTTGTATAATGTTGGAAAGTTTCTAAAATAAAATGCTGTGCTACCACCATACATTTCACTGCCAAGCCTTAAACCCAGGACCCTGTGCAAAACAGTCAAAGCAACATACCACAATGCCAGATCAGCTGTTTTGTGAAAGAGGAAGACGGAAACTTAAATGGCTACCATTTAGTGAATTCAGTTCTCACCATAGCACAGCTGTCAACCTCTTAACACAAAACACCTGAACAAAGCCAATAATGGGTGAATACAGCCCCCAAACATTCAGTGAATTCAGTTCTCACCATAGCTCTCAACCTCTTAGCAAAAAACACCCGGACAAAGCCAGTAATGGGGGAATATAGCCCCCAAACATATTCAGTGAATTCAGTTCTTACCATAGCTCTCAACCTTAGCACAAAACCTGGATGAAACCAATAATGGGGGAATACAGTCCCAAAAATAGGGACACATTTCAAATATCCATCTATAAGAAACTGATAACTAATAATAATAATACACTTAGAACATTGCTAGAATAAAAGCTTTTGTGTTACCATGCACTTTCTGAAGAATATGAAGTCTGATATTCAAATGTGTGTCATTTTTAACATTTGTTAACCAGGAACGTCTGACTTGGAACAAAAGCTAATTTTTAGCACAGGCCCAGGGAGAAACACTCCAGACAGACACATGTCTTTGTAAGATGGGAGGACACTAGAGGAAACAAAAACAGGGAGGGCATACAGACTCCACACAGAAGGTAAGGCACCCCAGCCAAGAATCAAACCAGAGAACATGTAGCTGTCAGGCAACAATGCTACCCCTGCACCAATGCTCTACTGGCTTTGCAAGGACACAAAAATACAGAAACCACAGATTTTATGAGGAACAGAAGAAGTATGATGGAAAAATCTGCAACATTTTTACAAATGGTGGTGGGTAGGGAATTCAGGCTCTTGCCACCTGGGCACAAGGTACAGGGTTCAAGCCTTATTTTCCACCCACCACCATGTAGCACCTGGGGCATTTCACACACACACACACACACACACACACACACACACACACACACACACACGCACACACACACACATGCACACACACACACACACACACACACACGCACATGCACACACACACACTACCTGGGCCAGGTCTGTTGCAGCACTAAATCCTTCTACAGCAGGTCTGTTTGTTGCAGCACTAACAGCTTTGCTTGTTGGAGCACTACAAGCCCGCGAGATGTCCTTCCCTGACGAGACTCCCAGCCTGTCAGTGTTGCAGTCTGATCCCTTTCTAGTGACAGTCTATGCAGTTACAACTGCATAGACCTCTGGGATCTCTGCACTTGAATGCTTCTTAATCTGGACTGCTGCTGAGACAGTCTGCGCATGCTCCAGACTGTCTCAGTAGCAGTCTGGATATTGGAAATGCTGCTAGTGCTCATGCGCAAAGGTCCACTACTTGAGATTGTTTTTTATTTTATTTTCTTTGTATTTTATTATTTTATTTTACTTTCTTTCTTTTTTTATAGCTAGGGGGCTGCAGTCCGGCAGCGGCACGGGCTGCCCTGGAGCCAAGCTTTGCACAAACATGATGACTATATAGCAGCAGAGAAAAAATAAAAAAGAAGGATAGGGACCATCTGGTCAATCTCAAACAACACACCTTTTTGTCCCTTAAGTAATCCTGGGTTAAGAAATGGCTCAGGTCCCCATACTCAAACTAGAGTTTAACCAAATCAATTCTAACTTGAGAAAAAAATGGTGAAAAGTGCAATTTCAGCAAGAAATACGGTACAATAATGCAATGAAATCATCAAATTGTACACAATGCAAGTGCAGAAGCAATGAAAAAGTTCTTATCTGTCTTGATTTAGGGCGTATCCAACAAAAATGACTTCATGTCTGTTGGCATTTCTTGAGTTCTGTGTAAATGAACCAAGCATTGCACAGACATTATGATTACACAGCAGCAGACAGAAATGAAAAACAAGAAAAAGGGCCTTCGGACCAATCAGAAATAACATACCTTACTGACCTTCAACTAGTCCTGGGCCAAGAAACACCTATACACTTATAAAAATAACCAAACTACAGCTGACAGATAACCAATAAGGTAAAGTCACATTCCTTTTTTAGTTTTATCCTGTTGTGGTTTAAATTGTAATTTGCTGCTGGTGTCTGGTGCTCTGTTAGTGCTACAGTAAGTTCAGTTTCATTGTAGTTGTTCCCTGGCATCCTCTAGTGGTAAAACCAGTATTATCCACATTTGCCTTGAGGAACTGTCGTTCTTGCTGTTATTGCACTTTACTGCATTGTTTGCACTTTTATATTGCTTCTAGACTGCTTCTGTCCTGTCCGATTGCACTTATTGTTGTAGCTCACTGAAAGTTTTTGATTGCATTTCTTGTCTTTGCAGAAAGCAAGTTGCATTAATCAAACTGCTCTAATAAATTTACAGCTTGTATCTTGATATTATACCTTATCAACTTTTAAATAGCTGTGCATGATCACTGCTATTTGTGTTTGTTGCTAAGTAAATTGCTTCTGTTTTGTTAGGTATGTTGCTCTGGTGTTCAACTGCAACATGTATTCCCTCTCATTCCACTAACTGAATTTCATCACAGAGCTTTTCTGACTAAACACCATGCCTAAATCTTTGTCAGTTACTTATAGCATTGCAGGGATTGCCACATGTGATCATTACCTCTGGTAAGCTATAAAATGCTATCATCTACAACTCTGTTATGGTGTTCGGACTACAATGTTTATTTATTTTATTGTATTTGTTAACTAGGATGGTATGACTGGGCTAAGCCTATTGCAAGCAGAGGTCCAGGGAAAAAAGCAGCTGCTGCTGTGGGTGAATACCTCTAAAACCATTTGTAATATGTTTAACATGTTTCTAATAGTGTACTGTAAAGCTTAACTTTATCTTTCAAATAGTTTTATAAGTTTGGGTTAGTTTTTGACTCCTGGCTAAGACGAATTTGATCAGTGCTGTGACTCCTGGCTAAGACTAATTTGCTCAGTGCTGTACCCTAGTAAACAAACTCAACTAACTAACTAACTAACTAACTAACTAACTAACTAACTAACTAACTAACTAACTAAATATGGTGCCATACATTTGCCAGTTGATAACTGGGTAGCTAATGTCACCTAGGAGAATAGTGTTGGGACTAGTAACAGTTTTATCTAAAACATTTAAATAATTATTCTAGTCCACAGGAGACATGGAAGGAAATCTTCAGCTAGAAGTGATTGTATAATTACATTTATTTGGTGTAACATGATCCTCCAGAAGTGATTTGCCATGAGATAACGGGGTACCTGACAAATGTAAATACTCAACCATACTTACCAGTGGGTCTGAAGGCATGATAGGTACTGAACCCAGGTATAGTGGGGTACTCTCACTACAATGAAAACAAATGTTTGTACTATGGAGGTGTTCAAATTTTTGGATGCCCATAAGGTCAAGTATTGCTTCTTTGACTCCTACCATTAAACAGAGGTACACTGATATAGTCCAAACTAGAATTTGCTACAATGGAATGTCCGAGTGACAGACTTTTAGTAGAAAGGCACAAAAGCTGTAGCTAATATGTAAAGGCCATGCTGAAAAGGTGCAAGCCACTCTAGGTGAAACAAAAAGACCTGTCAGCCATCTTGTATGCTAATACATTTTGCTACAATGACCCCGTCTACACCCAATTGCCAAATTAATTATTTTGTCATCAAATTGTGGCATCACTCTTGGTGAAGGCAGGATACCACTCAAAGCTAGCATTTTTCTAGCCATGGACACATGCATAACAAGCTCTGTTATGTCCATCTGCATATCCTTCTGGATAAAGCTCCTACTATCATTCAATTCCCACTTGAGCTAACCAAGGTCATACTCATATTTGCTGGGATAGAAGGACATACAGGGCCTTGTTATGTCACATAACCTGGCTCCAGAAACACAGCTTGCTTAAACCTTGTTCTTGAGTCTGTGTATCTAACTTTGGTATCACCTGTGAGTAAAAAATGGCTGTGGGCGAGTGCGAACTGTATGAATCCTATTGGCTTATATTCACAATCGTGATGACTCTTGTAAGGGGTGTATGAACTGGATGCAAAAATAGGTAATGCGGACATTGCAGTATGACCTAGATGCTGAGTTTTCTTAGTGTACTGTCCAGGAGGCTTTGGAATAGATTTCTTAACCACCTCAATGTAAGGCATTAGTGGTGCACTGTGCAGTGTCAGCACAGTATGGACTGTGAATGTGCTGTGCAGTGTCAGTATGCTGTGCAGTGTGAATGTGGTATGCAGTGTCAATGCGCTGTGTAGTATGAATGTGTTGTGCAGTGTCGGTGTACTGTGCAGTGTGAATGTGCTGTGCAGTGTGAATGTGCTGTATATTGTGAGTGCACTGCTTACTGAATAAGGACTGTGGTGAGAGAAAGGGCTTATGTCTGCCATAGACTGTGCCACTAATGGATAACAATAAAGGATTACTAGTAAGTATGAGATTGTTGTTACGATGTTTGAAGGTGTCAAGTGCAAGCAGGCTGGTCACAAAAGGGTAAGAACACTTTGTGAACCGATTCTAACCAGTAAGGACAAAAAAATCACATGCGCACACACACATGATAGCAATCAGGACTGGTATGAATGTTAGTGTAACAGATATAAACTATACTAGACAGGTGGATTAAAATTCTACAGAACAGATACAGCAGTATAAGATGTATGATGACTCTGCTGAATTACAATACCCAAAGTAATTTCTAATACGAGACTCTGCAAATAAGTAGGCTAGATTCTGAATCTCAAAGTACTGCCCAAAGTACAGTGGTTATAAACAAACCTATACCCAGCACTCCCTAGACTTTATGAATACCATCTGTCTTGAACAACTTGTTAATCTTCCTCTAGAGCCCCATTATCTTTGATATTGTCCTCACCAACATAACTCCTTCTTGCATCTCATCCTGTCTCACCTCATCACTGATTAAAAAGCTGACCATAAATATCTTATCTTTATATTCCTTTATAAGATGTCGGTGCCACAATGAAAATACTTTTGACTTAAAGTATTTTGGAAAATCAAACCTGTTACAGACCATAGACCCAAATAACTTCCAAAGTAACCCTTCACCAGCTGACTTCATCCCTCTCAACTGTTTAGATTTTTGTCTCATTTTTGGTTTGTTCCTCATAAAATTTGTGTTTTTCTGATTTTTTGTGGAAAATCATTGAGGACTGAATTCACTAAATAATAACAGGCATTTCAGTTTCAGACATCAAATCCTTCAGAAAATGTATGGTAACACAAGACCTTTTATTCTAGCAACTTCATAAATTTATAAGAGCAATATTTAAAATTTGTCCCTCTTTATTTTTGGCTTTGTGCAGATTTTTTTGTGCTTAGAGGTTAAGAGCTATGCTTCATCATCAAAGTTACCATCTACATCTCCAGGTTTTACTTTTACTCAAATAATTGCTTTGAGAAGTCCAGTATTATCAGAATTATTTATCTCTAAAATGTCTGTTTTATATCTTGCTACTTCTGAAAATATTTGAAGGTGCATTTGAAGTTCATGTTGGTGTGTTTGCCAGTTGTCTTAGTATGCAAGCATAACAGCATGCCACTTACTTTTTCAGATCCAGTGAATAGTTTTAGCTTGACATGATGTTTCCTTGGTTGCTACTGATTCGTCTTCTTTCTATTTTCTCTGTTAGGGGTCGCCATAGCGGAACTCCGGTCCACTAATGATTGGCAATAGATTTTTACGGTGCCGAGGGGCCAGCCCGACACCCAACCTTCAATGAAGGCATGCCCATTCACGCATATCTTTCGAACACCACTCGACCGCAGGGAGGACATGCAGACTCCACACAGAAGGTGCTCCAGACTTTTATTCCTGAGTCCAGATATATTTACATTATTGCTGAGAAGATAGTTAATATTCTGATTATTTTTCCTGAGATTTCATCTATGACCAGTGTTCTTTTTTTTTTTAAATGGTAATCATCGCAATATTATTATTCTATCTGATCTTAGACTGAGCTACTTACATGAGGGCTGGATCATGCTGTTTTAAGAAGGAATTATTTCTCTGGAGATGAAAGAACCCTAAAAATAACAGATTGTGGTTTCTGAGTAGGATTATTTGATTTTGGCATGAAGTTATTATGTGTTCTCTCTCTGCTGCATAAAATAAAGTGGGTGGTAGTTTTAATACTTTCACTTTAGGCAACTTAGTGGCTTAAAATCCCATGATCCAGAGTAACTTCCAGTCACTGTGTAAGAGAATTTTGTATTCTACCTGCCTGTTGGGTTTTCACCAGATACACTGGAATGCCCATTTGCCTGTGTATCTATCTAATTATCTCTCCCTCTCTCTCTCTCTCTGTCTGTATAGCTTATCTATCAGCATATCTTGTACTTCAGATCAGGTCATGGCGAAAAAGAATCCAAAGAGAAACCCACTTATCTGGGTAAGAAATTAAATAAAAATATATGAATAAATAAAATAAACTGAAAAGTGAAATGATACCGGTTGTTAAAAAAGGTTGTAATGTCTTTTTTGTATACCTTCAGGCTGTAGAATAAATGGAAAATTTGTACAGCTGCAAGCCTCCATGACAAATTGCTTTAGTATAGATAATTAAATCCAGGCGGGCTGTACCACTCTGGCTGAATGAAATTAATGTCATTAGTCTGTTTTACTCCTGGTCTCTCAGACAGTAAAATAAACTAGTGCAATGTATGGTGGCAATGGCTAAGAAAGAACATAGGAGGATAGACTAGTATATACCTTTGACAAAATACGAAAAGTGAGCAAGCAGTATTGTGCAACTAACAGACATTTATTGTAAAACTGATACAACAGATAGTATCCAGCCTTGCCTCTTACACTGTGTGCCTGTGTAAAGTTGTAAATGACTGTAATTTGATCTTTGTTCCAGTATGACTGCATTATGATTCCTAGATATCTGATGTATGTTTCATTTCATTGCACAGTAAACAGTTGTTAAAATCTGAGGATGTTGCTGATAACATGCACCAAATGATTTGATAACATATATTTTATAAAGAGAAATCTTTTCATATGCAGTTGTTTTCCTATATACCAGAGAGCAATACTGTGGCCTCAGACAGGAATGCTGCTATTGCCATGTCTTTCCAGAACAACTGTACAGATATGCTGATTGTACCAAACGAAAGTCCACAGATGTGAGAATCTCATAGTTTCGAATACAGGATCTGAGGATAAACAGTAGTGGTATCTGCTTTCCTTCACCTTTCTAAGCTGATCAGTTATTATACTTTCCTGCCTGTTTTTTTTTTTGACATATTCTAATTGAAATACATAGTCAGGAACAATGGCCAAGTTATGAAAGCAAAGTTAAAATGGCAACATACATAAAGTGACGCCATCAATCCTGTAAGGAAAAGGGCTAGTAAGTAGATATGCATGTTCTGATCTCTGTTACCACAAAAAGTACATTAATATTTTTCACATTATTGTATTTCTCTGCCTGTCTATGGGAAACCAACGGTAGCCTCTAAGGTACATGTAGTGAAGCCAAAAACAGAGGGGCAGTTCATATAGGGCCACACAGAAAAAAAGGGCTATTATTCCTAATGTTTAAGGGGATATCTGCTACTTCAGTAGCACTGCATTATGTGCACTTTCCAACTAAATAGTAGCACATTCTCTGCTAGGTCAGAAGTGTACAAACTTGGCAGGCCTTACATAGACTGGTGGTAATGTCCTTTAAAGACAAGGCAAGGCAGACTATTACTGGAGTGTTTGGGCTTATGAAGTCATTTGCAATATGTGAGTCAGTGCAAAAATCATACTGTTAATGAAACCTTACAGATTTTTGTTAGCGTTCTATGAAATATAAATTGTGGATTTCTTTTAGAATGTTAAACCCAATACTTTAAGTCCAGACATTTCAAACAAAGTGAGTTTCAGCAGCAGATTCTTTTCAATGTTTTCATTAATAATCTCCATAAAGCATACCAACAAAGTACACTCATCCAATATGCCGATGATACTACTATCATCTCCTCTTCCAACAACTTCTCAGATCTCCTAAAGATAACTCAAAAAGCCTTTTCCTCTATTGAAGCTTGGCTAAACAATGTGGAACTTCTACTTAATCCCAAAAAATCTAAGCTGTTGCTATTGTCAACAAAAACATCAACTCACGACTTTAAGATATATTTGCAAAACAATACTGTTATTGAATTAGTGAAGACAGCAAAACTACTAGGCATTACAATTGTTGACAAACTCTCCTTCGAGCACCATATTCACAATACAATAAAGAAAATCACTTTAAACTTGGTAAGCTTTATAGACATAAACTATATTTGGATAAGCCCATCAGGATAAAATTGGCAGTTTGCTACTTCTTTCCCTCATCTATGAAAGCCTCATCTTCACCAACCTGCACACATCACTTGTGAATAAATTAAAATCTTGCTACTATAAAATAGCAAAGTTTGCCTCTAGAATGCCAAATCATGCTCACGCCACTGCCTGGCCATTAAAGAATTGAACTGGCCTGAATTCCCCTATTACCTAACCTACACCCAACTACCTCTTGCACACAAACTGAACAATAACCCTGATACGTGCCTTGCCTTTCTCTTCAGACTATTCTAGAAGTACACACCCCTTCCAGAAATCTTTGGTCTAGTAATAAACAACTCTTAAGCATAACCAAACCCAACAAATGAGCTGGACAAAGCCTTTATTCCTATACCACTGCCAAACTATGGAATGCTCTTCCTTCCTCAACCACTCAACTGAACTCTATAAAGCATTTAAATCTGCACCAAAATGCCACTACCTTAACAATCATATCTGTTCATGTGTACATATGTCTCAGTAACATAAATAAAGTTAACCATCCATTTTATTTTTTTTCTTGCTACAAACGTAGATCTTGTTAACCTCTTAGAAATTCTTTACAAGCCCTTTCAATATCAGTTTAAAAAGTCTAATTTTGCTTCACCTTTGTAACTTCTCCTAATTCTAACTCTAGAACTGCCTAATTTTAGATCAAAACAATATCCTGCTTGAATATACCTAGTTTTCTGAATGATTTTCTTCGGTTTATTGCATGTTAATATAACTAAGCTGTAATGTTAGTCTCTACTAAAACTCAGTACTTTTCTCTGTACTATACAAATCTTTACATTTTGTATTAATATTTTGTATCTTTTCTTGGAGCTTTTCTCCCTGGTCCTCCACTTAAAACAGGTTTCTGACCTAGTGGACTACCCTGTTCAACAAATGGCAATAAATAAATAAGATTCTGAAACTCAGTTATGCATTTTTAGCAGTTTTTCAGTGGATTTCACTTCCCTGCACTTCCCCTGACTTATGAAGTTATTTCTCAACATCTCTTCTAATTACATACACTAGCTGTAAGGTTGTTGTGCTTTAGTATAGGAGGAATACTCCAAGATGCTGAAGAATACCTTTAAGTACTTAATAGATGGGTATGTGTGTCATATCACAGGTTGGGTCTTAACACTTTTGAGTAAAGCTTAGAATAAGCAGCATGCCTGCCTCATGCATTATGTTTTCCAGAAGTCTAAAGCCTGCAGTAGTGTCTAACCCAGTAATGTGTGTTTTAGGAATGTCAGAACTTGAGTTTGAATGACAAAACTGATACTCTAGCCTCAGCTTACAATAGTACCCCTCCCATCACGCACATATTTATAGTTGTAATTCAGGTATGAGAATCCACAGTATCATTCTTCAGAATTTCATCAGGTACCCATGACTGGTGACTATAATATAGAAATGAACAAAACAAATGACTCTGACATCTGAGAGAATATGTGGAGTTGTCCACTGCTATTTATGTGCCTATCACCAAACATGTCAATTATAAGGAATATTCTCAGGTAAACTGTCAAAATATTGCTTGCCTTATTCTCCCTGCATCACTTTTGCTCTAACTTAATATATGATGTCCTATCTCACTAATAATAAGATGCACATTTGCTGTATACGCAACCTTGATAGGAAATAGCTGACTGGGTCAGAACTATCAACCATAACATTGGTTAGGGAGTTTAACCCAACATCTTTCTATGTATTTAGTAGAGATTCCTGCAGGTGTTACTTTAATTGCATTGTACCAGAAACTGAATTCCACCAGAAACTTGATAACTCTAGGTATATTGTTTCAAAAAGTATGTTTTCGAGCCACCCTTTAAAATTATCTGTATTGAAACACTGTTGTATCTTATTATAGATAGTTTGTGGTAAGGGTCTGATAAACAGGGCAGTGCATTGCAATTCTGACTTATTCTGTAAGTTGCCTGTGATGTAAATTAAACTTTTTTAATAAGAGTCTGAATGATTCATTAACAAAAGACATATGCTTTACACTTTACATTGAGAGTACTCTTGTGAAAGCATCCATCAATTGAAGCATCTGCATTTTTTCCTTCAAATATCATTCCCGATCTCAGCCTTAAGTCGCATGTCTCAACGTACTTAACAGTACTCACAATGTCTAACTGCAATCAAAATTCCCTCAGACAAGATCAAATAGATAGTTTTTTCTTTTGTAAAATTAAGTGTCTACGCAGAGAATCTTATGATAATGTTTTTTAGCTGTGGTAACACAGATCTCTCACTCTACCAGAATGTCAGTTACCTATCCTTTGATGTATTTACATGACACAACTCTTTCTCTTTGCTATAAGTGAGATATGTATATTACTCTTTTAAAATTAGTATCAGACTGAGGATATTCAGAGTTTGCTGTTTTCCTATAATCACGCTCTATGGTTTTTAACACTCTGTTTCATTTAAATGAATGCTTGATCAAAATGACATTAAATAATTGTAACTTAACTGTAGTTTTCATAGCTCATAACTCATCTACTGGTCAGTGTAATTTCATTCACATTAACTATGCCCCTGCATATGTGTATCAGTTAACCAATTAAATTATGAAATGTAATTCAATGTACAAAATGGTCACCATTTGCTAAATTGAAAATCAGCATGTTCCAAACAGAAAAACAGTATATATCATCTGATATCACTTTAATAATTAATAGCACATTGCTGGCAACCTTAAGAATACACAAGAGAAAGTCAAAAGAAAAAATCCTTCCAGACAAGCATAACAAAAATAACCATGACAGACATTAAGTTATTATGTTTAGAAAGAGACAGGGAGTGGGACTAAACGTATTAGCATATGTGTACTCTATTTATACTTTTGCCATAGATTTTCTCAAGAGCCAACACATGAACTTAGAAATACTAATAAACAAACCACTCCAAAAACTTGTAAAAAATAAAAGAAGAAAGGAACAGGTCACAAATCACGCCAGCCGAGGTACTGATTAAATCCTTTTACTTGTAAGTGCTTTCATGCACCAAATACATGCACTTCATCAGACAAATACACAAATATACAGAGACACTTATATAGGGCTTTGAATACCCAAATGACTCATTTTATAAATAATTATCCAATTAATTAACAAGTTGATTGAAATGAGGGTTATTCAAAGCCAACTTCAGTTTTAAAACCAAGTACCAAACTGTCGAAGTTAATCCTTATTTACATCACGAAATTACCAACTACCAGAACTTCTACCAAGTATATAACATACAAATAAAAAGAAAATTAAACTGAATTGTCATACCAATTAATACAATATGTGTTATATATATAATATATATGAATATTTAATTAAAAAACTTTTTAAATAACTAAATTAACATCAATATAGTTATTGCTAATCAATGAATGTTGTACGAGTATGTTGTTCATGTATAAGTATACGTATATAGTTTATCAATAGAATATATCTATACATTTAAAATATGGTTATATCATAAAACTTATGTTAAATGTGAAATATTACAAGCATGTAGCATATATACCAACAATGGAAATAACAATAAAGGAACCCAAACATGAACATAAATTTTACAGAAAATATGTATTTCATCTATTTAATGCTTTCATATTAAGTAAGCATTTTATAGAACACGTATCATTAATTCCTGGGAATGCATGGGCATTTGTTTTTAGTTGCCATAAAAGTTCATGTTCCTGTAGTTTTAAACACCATGCTCCCCCTCTAGGGTTCCTTTGAACTTTCTCAACAACATTAAATAGGAAACTGTGTGAGTTGTTTTCATTTATGTGTTTGGCTAGAGCGTTAGACAGATTTTGTTTGGGTATAGCGTAAAGATGTTCATATATACGTGTCTTCAATGCACGCTCTGTCTTGCCAAAATAATATGCAGCACAATCTTTGCACTTAGCAAGATACACGACTCCCTGACTTTCACAGTTATATTTGTCATTAATTTGGTACTTTATCCCTCGAACTGTGAAAGTGGAGCCAGTTTGTACGTGTTTGCAATACTTACAACAACCACACTTGAACATTCCTTTATTGGGCTTGTAAGTTTTTGATGGGAATTCCAGTAGCTGTTTTATAGTTAATCCCTTCTTGTATACTATAAGAGGTTTTGATCCCAATAGGGAATGAAGTTTTTCATTTTGTATGATACATTCCCAGTTATTTAACAATATTCCTCTTATCTGCCCTATATTTGAATTGAATTGAGTAAGAAAACTAATGCTGTAGTTGTTCGTTGTGTTTCCATTGTTTTGGCAATTGTCACAAACAGTATTTGTGTTTAGTGTTTCTGCATTATAGACAGATCCTTGAAAAATGGGGGTAATGAGGCCGTTTTTCCTTTTGTTATTTACCTCCCAATAAACCATATTTATTAACTGATTTGGATATCCTCTGTTTTTAAACATTTCACCCAATTTCCAGCATTCTTCTTCGAATGCTTCATCTGTTGAACACATTCGGGAAGCCCGGACAAATTGCCCTTTAACCACCCCCTTCTTTTGATGGAAGCAGTGGTTACTGGTGAAATGTAAAAAAGAGTTACTATATGTAGATTTTCTAAATATTTTAGTATTAAAGACATTGTTTATAAGGTCTTTTGTAATGTTGATATCCAAAAAATTGATTGTTATGTCACTTAGTTCATAAGTGAAATCCAAAAAAGAGGAAAAAGAATTCATTTCGTCTATTAATTGTATAGCTTGCTCTGAAGTACCATTAAGTACCATAAGAATGTCGTCTTGGTAACATGTGTATCATATATTGATTTTGCGAAATAAGTCATGAGGAAAAAGAAATGTATGCTCCCAGAAGGCCATAACTGCGTTTGCAAAACTGCCTCCGCATGGGGATCCCATTGCCACCCCTGATTGTTGTAAAAATATATCTTTTTGAAACATAAAATAGTTATTTTCTAGAACTAGTTCTAGGATGGTAATAATCAAGTCAATGTCGTTGCCTGAGCAGTTTTTTAATAATAAAAACTCTCTAACCCAATCAAGTCCAGTGCTTTGTGGGATGACCGTGTACAGGTTTTTAATATCTGCTGTTAAGAAAATGTAACCTGCATTGAAGGGTATATGGTTTAAATTCTTCAAAACATGCCAGGAATCTCTACATATCTGGCCTTCAGTTTTTAGAAATTCCTTTAGTTGATTGTCAACCCATTTAGCACAGGAGTAAGTTATTGAGTTACGCCCATCTATTATGGGTCTAAAAGGTGGTGTGGAGATGTTTTTGTGCAATTTCGGAACCCCGAACAAAATTGGGGTAAGGGGTGCCGACATTGAAAAATAGTGATACATTTCAAAAGTTATGTTCCCGTCTATAAACAATTCGCTTAAGTGATTCCTTATTTTTTGGTAAGCTTGGTTAAGTTCATTAAGGGAAACTTTTGTGTATTCTTGGGAGGATAGCAAATCATACATTTTTTCAACATAATCTGCTTCGTTCATAAGAACTGCTCCCCCACCCTTGTCTGGTTTCATTACACGAATTTTATGAACTTTTGCAAAAGTGATTAAATCTAGTTCATTTGTGGATAATGGTTTACTTATTCTGCTTTCTTTATATAAACCCCTTAAATGCATTTCAGTTATTTTTTCAAAAATCACAAGATTTTGATCTAAAGGGGGGTTGAAAGCACTTGCCACATATTCATTAGATTGCTGTATACTATCTTGTTCACCAAATAGCATTTTTAAGTTCAATTTGCGTAGAAACAATTTTAAATCACAAAGAACATTAGTTAGGTTAAATTTTGAAGGTAATACGAAAGTGAATCCCTTAGCCAACAATTCAACAAAATCTAAGCTTATTTCACAATCTGTAAAATTATATATTTTAAAGTCATTAGTCTTACTCGTAAGAATTTTCGGAAGTGCGTTCTCTAACATCACCTCTTCCGTTTGTTGAATGTAAATTTGTTGTGGCCCTTGCGGTTCCAATTCGTTTTCTTCTGAGCGTTGGGATGAACACGCTGAAAACCCTGTTGAAAGTCTTGATTGTTTATATTTTGGTTTCTTTGTTGATTTTGTTTCTTTTTATTGTTGCTATTAATGTATT
The DNA here is from genome assembly GCF_019279795.1 of Protopterus annectens. NCBI lineage: Eukaryota > Metazoa > Chordata > Ceratodontiformes > Protopteridae > Protopterus > Protopterus annectens. Next base: position 400,055,957 of record NC_056749.1, read on the forward strand.
CACTACGTCTAGGGTGTTGAGGGAGTTGTTCATTGTGGGAAAGAACTCTGTTATCAGTTTCCAAGAAGGCATCTAAGTCTTCGTCTGTTGTGGTATGTGCATCTGTTCCTGTTGTCGCGCTGGATTCGAATGCTGGTGCGGTAATACCACGTTGGTTGCTAACTGTAGGGGGATCCGGATAAGCGGCTCCTTTCTCATAGGCAAGCTTATCTCTATGAATTTTCCTCTTCTTAGTTTCGCTTATTTTATTAATAAGGGCTGCTATACTTGAAAAGATCCTTGTATAATCGTATTCATACCTAATAAATTCGGGATCTGATTTTATAGTTCTATCAAGAGTCAATAATGTTTCCTTCAATTTGGCCGTCTGTTTACCATATTCATTAATCAGCAAGTCCAAAAGTTTAAAACCTTGTTGGTTAAAATGATCAATCAATTGTACATGGAATTCCGATTGTTTCACTGTGCCAGATGGGTACTTCCACTGACGTAGTCCCTTTGGCACAATCTTTAACTTTAAGCATTCACGGAAATATAAGATTTCAACTTGTAATTTTTTAAATTTAAGCAAAGTAGTATCAAAATGCCTGAGATTAGCAACAATGTTGCAACCCGTTTCTTGCGATTGAGTTTCATTTATCGAGCATACATTCCCTGCTAAATTAAAGTCAATATCAGGTGTATTGCAGAAGTCTTCAAGATCAGGCAAACCATTCGAACGAGTTAAATTACCCAGTTCGTTTGTAGAATGGTTGTTGCGTTCACCTGAGTGTGAAGTTGGACGTTCTGCTTGTCCTGGTGGTATACTACTTACTATAGTGCTGTCCGTGCTAACTGTGCTTAAGGAGGTAGTTGGAATAATGTTGTCCGTCTGCGAAACAGGGGTTGTTAATGTTGAGAAAATTACCCCTGTCTTCGGGCGAACTACCGGTATGCTGCTGCTGCTTTTTGTCTCCACTTTAGACGCTAAGTCTTCCACCCGCTGTGTGAGTTGCTGGACCAAAGCCGTCAGGTAACCTATAGCGTCGGTGTCTTCATTGGTTCTGTTAGGCGGAGAATTAGAACCAAATAAAACCTGCGACTGCGATTGTGGACCACCGCTCCCTTCAGCCATAGAACTAATAAACAAACCACTCCAAAAACTTGTAAAAAATAAAAAAAGAAAGGAACAGGTCACAAATCACACCAGCCGAGGTACTGATTAAATCCTTTTACTTGTAAGCGCTTTCATGCACCAAATACATGCACTTCATCAGACAAATACACAAATATACGGAGACACTTATATAGGGCTTTGAATACCCAAATGACTCATTTTATAAATAATTATCCAATTAATTAACAAGTTGATTGAAATGAGGGTTATTCAAAGCCAACTTCAGTTTTAAAACCAAGTACCAAACTGTCGAAGTTAATCCTTATTTACATCACGAAATTACCAACTACCAGAACTTCTACCAAGTATATAACATACAAATAAAAAGAAAATTAAATTGAATTGTCATACCAATTAATACAATATGTGTTATATATATAATATATATGAATATTTAATTAAAAAACTTTTTAAATAACTAAATTAACATCAATATAGTTATTGCTAATCAATGAATGTTGTACGAGTATGTTGTTCATGTATAAGTATACGTATATAGTTTATCAATAGAATATATCTATACATTTAAAATATGGTTATATCATAAAACATATGTTAAATGTGAAATATTACAAGCATGTAGCATATATACCAACAATGGAAATAACAATAAAGGAACCCAAACATGAACATAAATTTTACAGAAAATATGTATTTCATCTATTTAATGCTTTCATATTAAGTAAGCATTTTATAGAACACGTATCATTAATTCCTGGGAATGCATGGGCATTTGTTTTTAGTTGCCATAAAAGTTCATGTTCCTGTAGTTTTAAACACCATGCTCCCCCTCTAGGGTTCCTTTGGACTTTCTCAACAACATTAAATAGGAAACTGTGTGAGTTGTTTTCATTTATGTGTTTGGCTAGAGCGTTAGACAAATTTTGTTTGGATATAGCGTAAAGATGTTCATATATACGTGTCTTCAATGCACGCTCTGTCTTGCCGAAGTAATATGCAGCACAATCTTTGCACTTAGCAAGATACACGACTCCCTGACTTTCACAGTTATATTTGTCATTAATGTGGTACTTTATACCTCGAACTGTGAAAGTGGACCCAGTTTGTATGTGTTTACAATACTTACAACAACCACACTTGAACATTCCTTTATTGGGCTTGTAAGTTTTTGATGGAAATTCCAATAGCTGTTTTATAGTTAATCCCTTCTTATATACTATAAGAGGTTTTGATCCCAATAGGGAATGAAGTTTTTCATTTTGTATGATACATTCCCAGTTATTTAGCAATATTCCTCTTATCTGCCCTATATTTGAATTGAATTGAGTAAGAAAACTAATGCTGTAGTTGTTCGTTGTGTTTCCATTGTTTTGGCAATTGTCACAAACAGTATTTGTGTTTAGTGTTTCTGCATTATAGACAGATCCTTGAAAAATGGGGGTAATGAGGCCATTTTTCCTTTTGTTATTTACCTCCCAATAAACCATATTTATTAACTGATTTGGATATCCTCTGTTTTTAAACATTTCACCCAATTTCCAGCATTCTTCTTCGAATGCTTCATCTGTTGAACACATTTGGGAAGCCGGACAAATTGCCCTTTAACCACCCCCTTCTTTTGATGGAAGGGGTGGTTACTGGTGAAATGTAAAAAAGAGTTACTATATGTAGATTTTCTACATATTTTAGTATTAAAGACATTGTTTATAAGGTCTTTTGTAATGTTGATATCCAAAAAATTGATTGTTATGTCATTTAGCTCATAAGTGAAATCCAAAAAAGAGGAAAAAGAATTAATTTCGTCTATTAATTGTATAGCTTGCTCTGAAGTACCATTAAGTACCATAAGAATGTCGTCTTGGTAACGTGTGTACCATATATTGATTTTGCGAAATAAGTCATGAGGAAAAAGAAATGTATGCTCCCAGAAGGCCATAACTGCGTTTGCAAAACTGCCTCCGCATGGGGATCCCATTGCCACCCCTGATTGTTGTAAAAATATATCTTTTTGAAACATAAAATAGTTATTTTCTAGAACTAGTTCTAGGATGGTAATAATCAAATCGATGTCGTTGCCTGGGCAGTTTTTTAATAATAAAAACTCTCTAACCCAATCAAGTCCAGTGCTTTGTGGGATGACCGTGTACAGGTTTTTAATATCTGCTGTTAAGAAAATGTAACCTGCATTGAAGGGTATATGGTTTAAATTCTTCAAAACATGCCAGGAATCTCTACATATCTGGCCTTCAGTTTTTTAGAAATTCCTTTAGTTGATTGTCAACCCATTTAGCACAGGAGTAAGTTATTGAGTTACGCCCATCTATTATGGGTCTAAAAGGTGGTTTGGAGATGTTTTTGTGCAATTTCGGAACCCCGAACAAAATTGGGGTAAGGAGTGCCGACATTGAAAAATAGTGATACATTTCAAAAGTTATGTTCCCGTCTATAAACAATTCGCTTAAGTGATTCCTTATTTTTTGGTAAGCTTGGTTAAGTTCATTAAGGGAAACTTTTGTGTATTCTTGGGAGGATAGCAAATCATACATTTTTTCAACATAATCTGCTTCGTTCATAAGAACTGCTCCCCCACCCTTATCTGGTTTCATTACACGAACTTTATGAACTTTTGCAAAAGTGATTAAATCTAGTTCATTTGTGGATAATGGTTTACTTATTCTGCTTTCTTTATATAAACCCCTTAAATGCATTTCAGTTATTTTTTCAAAAATCACAAGATTTTGATCTAAAGGGGGGTTGAAAGCACTTGCCACATATTCATTAGATTGCTGTATACTATCTTGTTCACCAAATAGCATTTTTAAGTTCAATTTGCGTAGAAACAATTTTAAATCACAAAGAACATTAGCTAGGTTAAATTTTGAAGGTAATACGAAAGTGAATCCCTTAGCCAACAATTCAACAAAATCTAAGCTTATTTCACAATCTAGTTTATGTTTCAAAAAGATATATTTTTACAACAATCAGGGGTGGCAATGGGATCCCCATGCGGAGGCAGTTTTGCAAACGCAGTTATGGCCTTCTGGGAGCATACATTTCTTTTTCCTCATGACTTATTTCGCAAAATCAATATATGGTACACATGTTACCAAGACGACATTCTTATGGTACTTAATGGTACTTCAGAGCAAGCTATACAATTAATAGACGAAATGAATTCTTTTTCCTCTTTTTTGGATTTCACTTATGAACTAAGTGACATAACAATCAATTTTTTGGATATCAACATTACAAAAGACCTTATAAACAATGTCTTTAATACTAAAATATTTAGAAAATCTACATATAGTAATTCTTTTTTACATTTCACCAGTAACCACCCCTTCCATCAAAAGAAGGGGGTGGTTAAAGGGCAATTTGTCCGGGCTTCCCGAATGTGTTCAACAGATGAAGCATTCGAAGAAGAATGCTGGAAACTGGGTGAAATGTTTAAAAACAGGGGATATCCAAATCAGTTAATAAATATGGTTTATTGGGAGGTAAATAACAAAAGGAAAAACGGCCTAATTACCCCCATCTTCCAAGGATCTGTCTATAATGCAGAAACACTAAACACAAATATTGTTTGTGACAATTGCCAAAATAATGGAAACACAAAGAATAACTACAGCATTAGTTTTCTTACTCAATTCAATTCAAACATAGGGCAGATAAGAGGAATATTGTTAAATAACTGGGAATGTATCATACAAAATGAAAAACTTCATTCCCTATTGGGATCAAAACCTCTTATAGTATACAAGAAGGGATTAACTATAAAACAGCTACTGGAATTCCCATCAAAAACTTACAAGCCCAATAAAGGAATGTTCAAGTGTGGTTGTTGTAAGTATTGCAAACACATACAAACTGGCTCCACTTTCACAGTTCGAGGGATAAAGTACCACATTAATGACAAATATAACTGTGAAAGTCAGGGAGTCGTGTATCTTGCTAAGTGCAAAGATTGTGCTGCATATTATTTTGGCAAGACAGAGCGTGCATTGAAGACACGTATATATGAACATCTTTACGCTATATCCAAACAAAATCTGTCTAACTCTCTAGCCAAACACATAAATGAAAACAACTCACACAGTTTCCTATTTAATGTTGTTGAGAAAGTTCAAAGGAACTCTAGAGGGGGAGCATGGTGTTTAAAACTACAGGAACATGAACTTTTATGGCAACTAAAAACAAATGCCCATGCATTCCCAGGAATTAATGATACGTGTTCTATAAAATGCTTACTTAATATGAAAGCATTAAATAGATGAAATACATATTTTCTGTAAAATTTATGTTCATGTTTGGGTTCCTTTATTGTTATTTCCATTGTTGGTATATATGCTACATGCTTGTAATATTTCACATTTAACATATGTTTTATGATATAACCATATTTTAAATGTATAGATATATTCTATTGATAAACTATATACGTATACTTATACATGAACAACATACTGCACAACATTCATTGATTAGCAATAACTATATTGATGTTAATTTAGTTATTTAAAAAGTTTTTTAATTAAATATTCATATATATTATATATATAACACATATTGTATTAATTGGTATGACAATTCAATTTAATTTTCTTTTATTTGTATGTTATATACTTGGTAGAAGTTCTGGTAGTTGGTAATTTCGTGATGTAAATAAGGATTAACTTCGACAGTTTGGTACTTGGTTTTAAAACTGAAGTTGGCTTTGAATAACCCTCATTTCAATCAACTTGTTAATTAATTGGATAATTATTTATAAAATGAGTCATTTGGGTATTCAAAGCCCTATATAAGTGTCTCCGTATATTTGTGTATTTGTCTGATGAAGTGCATGTATTTGGTGCATGAAAGCGCTTACAAGTAAAAGGATTTAATCAGTACCTCGGCTGGCGTGATTTGTGACCTGTTCCTTTCTTCTTTTAACTTAGAAATACTGTTTGAAGCTTTCCAGTCAGTTGAGGGATTTATTATTCCCTACCAACATGGGATACAGTCTGTCTATTCAGACAATAGAATAACTAGGGTGTTGCTTCCAGAAGCTAAAACCCACTGTCTTTAAAGAAACATTTAAAGGGATGTGTCCTTAAATTAGTACCTAAACTCACTCAAGATATAACACTATTTGTTACCATAATGTAGGCTACTATTAGTTTGATTTATAGGGTACTGAAGAAAGGATACTGATAACACTCCTTTCTAGACTAATCTCCTTATAGCAGGATCAGCTGAAAGTGCTTTCTTCAATTATGTATTCATTTATTTATTTTTTAGTTTGTGTACACATTGTTCAATAATTCTGTAGTGCAGGCTTATTTTTTCCCTGTCTGTGGTGTTGACTTGTCTTTGGAAAAAGTTATCAACCTTTTGAAGTAAAACCTTTCAGATAATCGTGCATGGTGTTATATTCAGAATAATGTGTTCTCATCATCATATGCAATAAGAAATTTGTGTTGGCATGTAGAACAGCTATTTTTCTGCCTTTAGCATTTTAATTACTGATACTGTCGTTGTCCTTGTCTGTATGACTATCCAGGAGTATTTATCATAGTTTTTGAAACAAAAGTACCTGCGTGCCCTGCTAAGGTGCATACATTGTAAATCTGAAGGATGCTATAAGAAGAGAGAAAGAGATTTGACCATACGCCCGGTTCTTTCAGTTGGAAGTGTCGTACTGTGGAAATGCTGTTAATAAAGGAAACATTTTCCTTTACCAGAGTAGTCACTATATCTTTACTCTAAAGTTCAGCCTCCAGACCAAAAATTGCTGGCCATCCTATGCTCAAAATAACTTATATATTTTAGAAGAAAATACTTATCCTAGTTAAATCATGTAACAGTTCCATTTTTTGAATTGAAACTATCTCTGAAGAGGTTAAGTTCATAAAATCTTTGAACTGCATCATTTGATGAGCTAAAATACCCACCATATGTTTTCCTGACATACATAATCTGCAAGTTAACATTTGTGAGTCCTAGCTTAAAGTTGGATAATACTTCACTATATCAGCAATTGTAGGGTCTCTTGGCATTTGACAGTCAGTGGCAGCCTTTACTGACAGCTTGACAGCTGCTACCATGGAGATGAGTTCTTCTGTCAGATTTCTGTGACGGGTTTTAAAAAGAGATTTTGAAACAGAAAAAGGTTTGACAAGAGGCAATTTCCTATTTGTTTGTTCCTTTGGCTCATTGTTCATGTGAAGTATTTATATTTCTTCAGATATTTTAATAAGATGTTGCATTTTAATTAAAGTGAGGGCCCTGATGCTGACATTACCCAACAAAGTATTTATTTTATGTTTATTTACTAATTTGGTAAACAGGTAAATGATTACATATAACTACTTTTTCCTCTTCAAATTTGAAAGCTACAACATAACTACAGAAAAATAATAAGCAAATTACAATGAAACTGAAAATATTGTGCAAGTACAGCCTCAGTTATATAACGTTCTTACAGATATACATAGTACAGACAACTAACTGGATTCTCAGAACTTCAGAACTTTCCAGTAATAATTCAGGAAAAAATAGTAGTTTTGCTTATCAGTTCTTGGTTTTGGATTGAGATGTGAAGGATGCTTGTTCGACTTATTTAAGCAGAGAAGAATTCCATTTTGCTTTTTGGAAGATTTGTTATTACATTATAATCTGAAAAGTCCTTATTATTGATTTACAGCTAGGACGGCCTCGGTGGCGCAGCGGTTAGCATTGTCACCTCACAGCAAGAGGCTCCCCAGTTCAGTCTTTGGCTGGGGTGTCTTCTGTGCGGAGTCTGCATGTCCTTCCTGTGGTCGTGTGGGTTTCCTCTGGGTGCTCCGGTTTCCTCCCACATCCCCAAAGACATGCTGCAAGTGGATTGGACATGCTAAAATTAACCCTAGGTGTGAGTGCATGCGTGTGTGTGTGCCTTCTGAGGAAGATTGGGTGCAGGGCTGGCAACTCGACACCGTAAAAGCTGCACGGCCAATCATGAGTGGACAAGGTGATCCGCTGTGGTGACAACTAACCGGGAAAAGCCGAAAGAGAGAGAGAGTGTAGTATAGAACTAGATATCATTTTTTGGGACTAACAGGAAAGGCATATATGAGAATGAGTACAGGCAGGATATGGTTACTATTTCACATTGTCACCTTTATTCCATAAACAAGGCTCACCAGAGAGAATACTGTCCTAACACAGTGTATTCCTAGCCTATGGAATCAATATATTTTCATGAATTGTGATGCAAGAAAGTCAGAAATGTCAATCTTGCTGTGGTCAGTGATATGTAGATCATGTAGGAGGAAAATCAGCTGTGGAATCATAGAAGTATCCGAAAGTGTCTACACAGTTTATTATGATGTTTGGGTTATTGACAAGGAAAAGAAACTGACAGTCCCTAGTAGTGTGTACATCTGTACACCTAGTCCATTGTAGGATCAAAAGTGAACAAAGGGAAATATCTTATATAACCGAAGACCATTCAACTGAGTGATAGTTTTTAGTCATTTGATTGTAAAAGACAGACACTGAAATAAAGTTCTGACTGCAAAGGGTGCATTTTACATAACCAGTGGGGTGCTGTGTCCATGGAATTCATTAGTAAACAGTACATGCAGGCATACTAATTGAAAGCCATGCAGTATCATCTAAAAATAAACAAAGCCATCTCATTACATTTGTCCAGAAGCACATTGGACTACATTTTTTTTGTTCAAATCATATTTGATCCATTCACATTTGAGCATATATCCCAGATATTCAAATAAGGTGATGGGCTGTGTTGTGAGAGGGGGTTCTTACAGAAGAAGGGCAGTAATATTACTCCTCCTTAATTGATAATAACTGACCAAAGATTGAGGGAAGATCAGCTACATAAGTGAAATCATTTGGATTGATGTTCCTTACATGTCTTCCACTGTAGAGGCTCTTGTTGAAGCTGTAAGACATCACAACACAATTTTTTTTATCCTGACATTCTAACTATAAATTATCTTATTGATCAGACCCCTGATTTTTTTATCATTTAGAAAACCCCTTGTACACAAATATACTTGCACCCATATAGATAAATGGAGGGTCTGTTTTTGTTCACAGATCTGTTTGTTAGCTTTTCCCTTCATAAGTATTGTGTGCTTTACATATTTATTTATTTTATCTGATAAGTGAATAAGTGAATTGGTGTAAGGACCCTTTTCAGCCTCAGTCTGACTGTATGCTGTAACCAGACAAAATATATGATGCTCATTATTTAGTGAATATAAACATGTCAATGCAGGCATGAAAAACATAATGCAAAACTGTTATGTAAGAAAATAACTTAGTAATAATAAACTGTGCAAACATATATTGTGAGAACAGAAATATGTAATATGAGTAACAGACTGATATCTGACAAAGCAGCAAGGTATTGCTTACAACAAAAATCTAAATACTACAGTGAAGAAGGCATAGTATAGGTGCTGAACATTTTTGAACAGTTAGACCCCTTTGATGATACAGCAGGAAAAGAAAATAGAATATTTGTGCTATATGATTCTCAAATGCCTAATTTTATGCATTTATGTTCATTTGACTTAAATAATCCATGTCACAATTAACTATGTATATACAATGGGTTTCTATTATATAATCGATGACACAATCCTTCGACTGCATCTTGATCGAACTTGAAAGCACGAAACAGCATATAAGCGATTTCTTTCCCTGGGAAAGAAATCACTTGGCCACCTCTGTTACTTTGCCATTTTCATCACTGTAGTGTGATGTCAGAGTTGGTATATTTAAGTAGGGGGGTGTGGGGGCTAAGCCCCCCAGTTTATGTAATGTTTTGCAGTTTTTATTTATTTATTTTTTGTGAACAGCAATTTTTTTTCCCTGAGAAAAAAATCACTGTTCCGAGTGTTTGGGATTGTAAGCTTTTGCTTACATGGGATAGATAAATCGGCATTCATTTTTTCAAGCGTTCACTGATTTAATATAGACCCTATACAATAATATCAAATTCAATCATTACTATATATTTAACCACATTTTTTAACTTATCCACATAGTAATGTAATGTTTTTTCACTGTCCCTCCCATACTGATCATCACCACTTCCTTTCTTTCCCTCACTCTCTCTCTCCATATTTATGTAAATCCATTCCTGTTTTTTAAAAAAGAAGTACTGTCTTTAAATGCTCCTTACTGAAGCTTTGTGGAAGTACAAGATATTCCCTAAGCTGAAATTATTGAAAATTTAGATAAAATTTAATGTAAACCCGAATGCTTTTTGCTGGATCAGAAAGTGGTTATTGTTCTGTGTCACTCTTAGACAGAGGCACAGTATACTAACCTCGAAAAAGGGCATAGCAAAATTTATTTAAAATGGGTGGCGAAAGCCAAACACACTCTGGCTAGGCTAATAAATGCCATAGGGCAGATAGCCTAGTATGAACCTATGAACAGATCCCAGGTTGTTAAAGTTGCTGGTACACTCCCTGAAAGTAAAATTGCAGTGAGTTGGGTGCCACAGAAAACCATGCTAGGTCTTTTGTTTGACATCTATTTTGTAGACATCCAAGCCAAATCCCAAAAGTGTGGTTGTGCAAGTTTGCTGATGACTGTAAACTGGGTAATGTTATCTGCTGATCCATTGGTACTACAAAGCTACAGCAAGGAATGGAATACATACATACCTGGTGTGATGTAAATAGTCCTGAGCTAAATGCAAAAAAGTGCACTGTCCAAAAAGCTCAGTTTTTATTAAATGTTTGATAAAGGTGTCAAGAATTTTTAAGTTTACCTGCTTAAAGGTATATATGGCTTGGCAGGTCCTATACAGAAAGCCGACAGCTCACAACGCCAACACCCATATGGCCGACGCCATATAGTCGATGTTCAGAATATTGACAATGGGGAAATGCCATCTCCCAATAGTGTGGAATAGACAAATTTCCATTCTTGCACTTTAGTGCATTCTCGGAGTTGGTATATTAAAGGTACAGGGGGTGTGGGGGCAGAAGTGAAATTCTGGTGCTGTCGATATTGTGAGTGTCGACCATATGGCGTCGGCCATATAGGTGATGGTGTTTTGGGCTGTCGGTGTTCTGTAGGTGATCTAGCTTGGCATCTTATGGTTTCAGCAATTGATTACCTATTATTATTCCTATCTTCCTGCACTCCTACATTTAGTAGTATAAAGCAACTATTTCATACAGACATGGCCTCAATAAGTAATTTATTTATTCAACATAAAAATGAAAATGAAATATGAGAATTTGAAAAGCTCAGCCTAACAGACTTTTGCCACAGAACCTAAAAATTTAACAGATTACATCAAGTTCAATCTTTTTAACACCAGGATTATTGGGTGAGTCATGAGCAGAAAGTAGACTTTGCACTTCAAACAGCTAACATCTTACTGCACAGGGTCACAGACAAGGCCCATATCAGTTTCAACTTCAGAGCTGAACTGCATGGAATGAGTGTTATGGCACATTCACCAAGAAAAACACACACCAGCACTATGATAATTTGTACTTTCACAACACAATTAAACTATGCCATTTATTTTTTCAGTTATGAATGCAGGAAACCTAAAATATTTAATGTAAGAATGAGCATTAAGGCTATGAGCTGTAGTTCTTGTGGTCCAGGGTTTGATTCCCTCATTTATCATTTGCCTACTGCATGATATTGAACAAGTCACTTAACATGTCAGTGCTTGCAGGAAACTGGGAATTTGGGCTAGGCTCCTCTGGATTATAATACTAATATCAACCTATGAGTCGTTAAAAAAAAGGAAAAAAAAGCCAATATAAGCCACTTGTTTAATATGTGATGTGGCTACCAAATGGCAGGAGTGGAGGGAGCCCCACTCCAGTTCCTTTACATGAAAACGGATGGAGTCATTGTTCTTTTAAAACAGGCAGTTGTGATAACATCTAGATAGAGAGAGAGGGAGAGAGAGACAAAAAGTGCACTAAGGCATGGGCATTAGAAAGATAAAAAGTGCAATGAGGACTGGTGCCTAAGAAAAAAATCACTCAGCATGAGTGCTGGAACAGAACTCAAGAGAGTTCACTTTGGAGAAGATAGTATAATGACAGAATACTCACTTTCATGTTGCCTAGATGAATATCCAAATAACCTCCTGAGTAATAGTGTCAGTGGCCCCACAGGTAGCACACTCACCTTTGGTGCTGAAAAATCAAAAGACTGTTATTTGTTTTCCTGCTCCAGGTAAATGGTTTCATTTCAAACTGCTGACATTGCAGTGTAGAAGTAAGGGGTGCTGTACTCCAGAGTGTGCCATCCTTTGGATGGGACATTAACAAAGCTCTCATCTCCTTCAGTTGGTGGTAGCTCAGGTGCATGTAAAAGCTCTCTCTGCACTTTTCAAAAAAAGGGTACTGGAATTTTCTTTGTGTCCTGTTCAAATTTTCTCTAGTTGTATTAATACCACAAAACAGAGGAGACCAAACAACAATCCAAGACACTTCCAGAAGAAGGTAAGCCCACTTTTCTAGCTCGCACTGTTTACACCAAAAGAAATCTGTCCTCAAGGGCCAATTGGTGTGAGCTGCGAGGATGACAGGTGAAGAAAGTAGATTTATAGAAGAATGTGCAACGTTATGACATATGTTTGCACACAGGGGGTACCCTGAGGTCTTATTGACTGAGGTAATTACTGAAGTTCAATTGAAATGTGAGTCAGGAGTGTTCACACCTATTTTACATCAACAGATGTGTTTACAATGACTGTCCTGTGGTACCTTCAATTTCTATTGAAACAACCTTGAATTTAGCTGACAATGGACACGGTCTTCAAAGTAAACCTCAATTTTCCCTCAGTTTTACTACCATCTATACAATTGAGGCAAACGAAGTGAGGAAAATCTTAAAGAAAAAACTGGGCTTTATTGAAAATAGATAAAGTTTTATTACAAAAATTGGATCCCTCACCTGTGATTATGTACAGAAAACAGAGAAATTTAAATACCCTAATTGAAAGTGGGGCGGTTAGGACAAGTAGAAGCCCAGGGATGTACAAATGCGAATCCTGCAACCAATGTAAGTTTATGGAGTCTGGTCAGTGTTTCAAAATTGGAGGGCTAAAATTCAACATCAAACACAGACTTAATTGTAATTCTAGGTCTGTGATATACGTGGCCCAATGCCAAACCTGCCCAGCCTTTTACATTGGCAAGATGGACTGCAAACTGAGAGAACGTGTGTATGGACACATATATAACATTAGTAAGAACAAAGAGGAAAGCACTTTAGCCTGTCATTGTAATGAATGTCCATCACACAAATTTAAATTTAGGGCCATTGACCATGTGGCCATGGACACACGAGGTGGGCTTATTTCTCTTCTCCTAGAGAAACTAGAATTAATGTTGCAGCTAAGAGTAAATGCGTCCTGTCCTCAAGGACTGAATGAAGTTTGTTCTTTAGCATGCTTTTTAAAATTTAAGAGTTTAGAAAGGTGATAACTAAATATGCAGGTTCTGTTTGCCACTTAGTTATAACTACCCGGGGTTTGATATGGATGTCCTGTTTATATGCTAGTTTTACCTACCTTACTGTTTTAACTATTTTTTAATCATTGTTATAGTTGTTACATATAATGTATATTTTAACAATATACATACATACATACACATTCATAGTCTGAAGTATTTTGCTTATATAGTGTATTATTCTTTGTTTCTACAGCTGAGTATTGCATAGTTGCCTGGTCTTTCTTACTTTATGGCTGTAGAGTTTTAAGAGTTAAAAGTTAATTGGTTACGGCCACATGTTAATTAATTGTAAATTAGAGTGATTTAAAAGGGTGTATTTTTAATTAAGACTTGTATCTGATGAAGTTTAGCCAAGGTGCTAAATGAAAAGCTCTTCACTTTATGTGAGTTTTCTACAATTTTTATTGTTTTATAATAAAGTGAAGTACTGGCAGACTGAGAAGACTTCTGTACTTTCGAGTTTGTGTTTTCAGGTCTTTGTTCCTGGTTTTTGTAATAATGGCACATGTTACATCTAGACATACCGTACCTAACTGCATGCTGGTACATACCATGGTTAACTTCCAAGATATTTTTTAGGTTGGGGGCCCCATTTGTAAACTAATCTAGGTGGACCCTCTATTCTTCACCTGGTAGTTGGGCCATTCTGTAAAATGTCCCAGTTCTTAGTGATGATCCTCATGATATCATATGCATATGAGCTAAAGGGTGTAATCAAACTACCCTGTCCAAGATTGTTAGTGCCTGTTTTTGTGTGCAAGTCTAATGTTATGTTTTCTGAAATGGTTTTCCTATCCAATATTGGTTTATAAAAAACCTCTTGATCTTTTTGACTGCACTTCTGTCATTATTTGATTCAGTAAGTGGTTTGGGTAACCCCTTCGAGAAAACATACCCTGTAGTTTACTACATTCAGTGAAAAAGTCTTCATCTTTTGTGACCATCCTTGCTGCCCTCACTAGTTGCCCCTTCACCACCGATCTTTTTTGGTGAAGGGGGTGGCAGCTACTGTAGTGTAAAAAGATGTTCGAGTATGTTTCTTTCCTGTATATAGTTGCTGAATAGCAACTATTAGTGTAGTCTTTGCTAAGGTTAATGTCCAGATATGCGATATCTTTCCCAAAAGTAAATGTGAAAGATAAAAAGTGTGTAGTATTGTTGAAGTATGAAACCAGTTCTTCTGCTTGGGTATGGTCTCCCTCTATTAACATAAAAATATCATCCAAATAACGGGTGTAATAATGGATCTGATGTGGGGTCTGCCCTGATTTCTTCACATACTCCTCCTCCCAGTAGGCCATCACTAGAATTGCTACACTGTCCCTGCAAGGTGAGCCCATTGCTACCCCTATTTGCTGGAGGTAGAATTGTTGCTGAACATAATGAAATTGTATGATAGAATAATGTCTAAGATGACTTCAACAAGTGTGATTTCCTCTGCTGGTGCCCCTCCCTTGCGTAACATGTAACTGACTCATTCTATACCCTCTTAGTGGGGGATTGATGAATACAAGTCCTTCACATCGACTGTCAGAAAGTTCAAGTCTTTGTTGAATTCCAGTTTATTGATGTTAGATAAAAACTCCATGAATCTTTACATATTTGCCCCTCTTTCTTAACATATTTCTTAAGTACATAATCTACAAATTTAGCACAGGAGTATGTGATACTATTCCTGGCATCTACTAGGGGTCTCATGGGTGGGTCAGTGATACTTTTGTGTATTTTCGGAATCCCAAAAAATACAGGGATTCTAGGTGCTGGCATGTTTAGGTAGTTGAATTGGTCCATGTCTATTTTCCCCTCAATAAACAAATCATTTAAAATTGTTCGAATCATCCTGAATGCTGCATTCAATTAATTTCTGGAAACTTCAACATAAACATCACTTTGTAAAATCCTAGACATTCTACCTTCATACTCTTCATAGTTTATTATTACTAACCCACCCCTTTGTCAGGTTTCATAATCCTGACAGGGGCTTGTTTTAGTAAATACAATGCTTCTTTTTTTTTCTAGTGATGTTGTTGAATCCAGCATTCATCTCTTTACCATTGTTTAGACCAGGGGTGTCCAACCTTTTCAGTTGCAAGGGCCGCATTGAGTCAACAGAAATGGTCTGGGGGCAAACAGCAAGTGAGGACCAAAAAAAAAAAAAAAAAAAATACAAAGTCGAAAAACAAATGAACATTTATTACAATACACAAACTGATAAAATACTATGACTTCCTGTGTAACTTTATTAAACAGTTGTTAAATACCAAATTTCTCAACCTAGCTAACAGATATTTCCCCCATAAATTAATTTTAATGATTGACTGCATTCCAGAACAGACATAAAATGGTAACAGCATCGGTATCAAAAAAGAAAAAAAAAAAAGTCTGTAACGACACGGCAAAAGACCACAGGTATATGCGGACTAATACAAAGTCGAAAAACAAATGAACATTAAAAGAAAATTGCAGCACACATACAGATAAAATACTATGACTTCCTGTGTAACTTTATTAAACAGCTGTTAAATACCAAATTTCTCAACCTAGCTAACAGATATTTCCCCCATAAATTAATTTTAATGATTGACTGCATTTCAGAACAGACATAAAATGGTAACAGCATCGGTATCAAAGAAGTTTTGTCCAGGGTGAAATATCATGCATGAGCAACAAGCCCTAATCATGACAGACAAAGCCAGACTACTATTTACATTTAGACAAGTCCTAAATATGCATTGCACATAGATGGTTAGGTATGAATAACAAATTCTGACTTGTTTTAACAGGTAAAAGACATTACTTGAGTGACAAACTATTTGGAAAATCTTATTTCTTGAGTAATAAGATCAAACATTCATGAGCTAACTCCCATCTAATCATAGACATCGCTATCAGATGTTTCTCTTTCAGAACAAATATTGTCCCTGTACATTTTCAAGATGTGTTTTCCTTATCCAGAGATAAGGAAAAAAGGAAAGAGAATTATGTCAGTTTGGTATTGGGATACTATATGAGTTTCAGTAATTCAGCTTTTGTTATTATCTGTCAGAGTAAGCACAGAAGAACAAAACTTCAGTTAAAGTAATTGGGCCCCAACAAATGGGTTTACAAATAATGTTGCCTCTTTCTCTCATCTCTTTGTGTTTGACAGAGTTTGTGCTGGAGAAAACAAACAGCTTGACATTAATTACAATAAAGCTTAAGACACTGCAAGAAAACTGGATCAGTTTCTTACTTTTTTGGGGAAAAACTCCATACAAATAATAAATAAGTATTCTACTTTTGTATTAGCATAATGCAGGTCCTCCCAAAAGGGAACAGGGCAACAACTTCCAGAGGAAATCACAGCCGCCTCAACTTTTGCTATCTGTTTACCTGATTTATGTAAAAGCAAAACAAACAGCATTTGTTCATCTGAAAATGCGTTTAAAGCACTAGCGTCACACTGATTTAAAGTAATATTACCTTTGGAACAGTTGCATGGTAGAACCACTGGGCATACCAAAGTACATTTGTCGAAGTGTAATCAAGCTTTGCAGCATGTTATCACAGCATGCAGTGCACAAGTTACGACTTTAATAACCGCCACCTCTTAAGTCTGAGAAATAAACCGTGAGTGATAGTATATTGCTTCACTCATATATAAGACTAACACAAAAGTCATTTTACAGCTACTCCTCATGTCAAGTAATATCGAGAAGCTGGATTTAAAAATTCATTACTGATAAATGACACAATCAGCCAAGATTCAAGCTAAAAGCATTCAGACACTCCTTTGGAAATACTGGCATTTAAAAGTTTCTTTAACAAAAAAAATCATGCTTACAGCACTGTGCATGCTGCTGTATTACAGTATAAGCAGCAGGATTCGTAAAACCACTGATAACATGATACATCTCATAATGCCCAATGCTTGCAAAGAAGGTGTGACCAGCAGTAGATTGTCTGACAAAACATAATGCTTTGTAAGGGCCAGTTGTTTGCCATGCATACATTGCTCAAATAATTTCTAATAGCAGTTCAGAGGAATACTTAATATGGAATTGAAATGACAGAACATATTCTATGGTACATCAATGCTCAGGCCAGAACAGCAGGACCAAGGAGTAAAACAGCAGTCTAAATATGCCTTCACCTGTATGTGATCACAATAATAATTATAGCATGTGAATTAAGCAACAAAGTTGAAAGGTATCAGCCGGTATTGTGGTCACATACAGGTGAAGGCAAAACGATGTCTAATTATGGCCTAACAGACTAATGATGGCTAACAGACACACGCAATCATACACAATCGCACACTCTTCTACTTTCATGCACACACACACTTTACTTTCATGCATACACTCACTCACTCGCACTTACCTATTACTGCAGTTAGGTCCTGTCCCTTATAAATCCAACGATGGCAAATCCGTACCCCATACAACTCTCTCAGCAGCGGCGGGAACACAGGCAAAAAAAAAAAAGCGCTAAGGGTGCTTTAGCGCATGCGCACACCAACATTTGTCACGGGCGCGAAAAGCAAATGGAAAAAAAGTGCTTACGCGCATGCGCACAACAATATTTGTCACGGGCGCGAAAAACAAATGGGAAAAAAAGTGTTTAAAGCTAAACTTGCGCATGCAAGGTCGCGGGCCGCATAGAAGAGCTCTAAGGGCCGCATGCGGCCCGCGGGCCGCGGGTTGGACACTCCTAGTTTAGACAATTTGCTATGTCTAATTCACAAATCTATTCATAAAAAGCCAGTGTGGGGTATAGTGGGGGGTTATAAGTACTAGCAGTGTGTAATGTGTTGAGTGCGTGTGATTGTTTGGACCCAGCAGTACTGTTAAATTAAATTTTCTTACAGTTTTAAGTCAATTAAAGTGTTAGGTAAGTCTGCTCTACAAGTTGGTACAAATGTATGGCCTTTAGCCAATAAGTCTACCAGCATTAGGTCTACAGTTAACTCAGAAAAGTTAAACACTTTAAAGTCTTTTTCTGTGTTGTAAAGAATTTTACAGTTCCTAGAATCACTTACTGGAGGATTGTTCAGCGATTCCATTTGTTCCTTCTGTTGTAGTATGTTCTGGTAGTCCTTTGCCTCAAGTTGTAAGTTGAGGCTGGTTGCTGAAAATTTGGGGCATCTCCTGGTATAGAATTTACAATATTTTGTTGTCTGTTGCTGGAATTCAACAGTCATCCTGAATTCTGTTTGCACTTCTGTTCCCCAATTTATAATCCAAACAGCTTTGTTGGTGCGTGTTGTTCTCCTGCCTTCCTTTTCTAGATGTTGCATTTCCTGGATGGGTTGGATTCACTGTAGACCCTCCTCCTCTGGCTTCCATTTGGACAATCACAGCTCCGGATTGCGATCAAGGAAAATGTGGACTTTAATAGGTATAATCAAATTTATACCTATTAAAGTCCATATTTTCCTTTATTTTTTGGTCTAGGATTGTTGCTTCCTCCATCAATTTATCTGCCCATAACCAAAAGTGTTTGCCATGACTGCTTGTAATTCATAGCCATGCTTGTCAAAGAGTTTCCGTAATTCTTTGTGAAACTCTGAACCTTTCACTAATCCTGTAGGAAACTGCCATACTCTCAGTCCTTTAGGAGTGATGTTCTCACTCATACACTCTTTAAAGTAAGCTATTTCCAGATGCAATTTTTTTATATTTTAGTAGTCTTTGATCAAATTCTTTTAACATCTGTGTGATGTCTTCTTCCCCCTAGCCGGTTGCTCTGTTTCTGAACTCCTCCTTGGTGTTTGAAGGAAAACGGGCTCTTTCAGCCATGTGTTCAGTGACGAAGCCCTGAGGATACTTCTTTGTGCATAAATCTTGTTTTATGAGTTTGTGTCAGCTCTTGTGGTCTATTTTGTAACTCCACGACTGTGTTACAGGGTCTATATCACATAATCGAAATTCCAAAATATCAAACACCATAAGCTTGAACTTGGAATTTTGAAATGTGGTAACATCGAACACTCAGAATAGCAAATTTTTTCCCCAAGGAAAAAATTCACTGTTCCGAGAAACATACACACAACACAGGCATACCAAAATAAATAATCCACACACATACACTTAACAAATTCCTACTTCTAACCCTACACTAAACCGTACATACATTCCTATCTATCCACTAACCTTAACCCGCACCCTAACCCTAAGGTCCATAACTATCGGACACTTACCCTAAGAAACTACACACAAACTAATTAATACACACACATACACTTAACAAAACCCTACTTCTACTCTACACTACACCATACACACATTCCTACCTATCCACTTACCTTAACCCACAACCTCACCCTAAGGTCCAAAACTATTGCACCACAGTGGAGGAAATAGCAAACCCATGGAATGGCTCACAGAAATCTTGCCTTAGGTAAGAATTCAATGTTCCATGGCTTCGCTATTTTCAGCCTTCGATGTAGTGGTGTCGATATTATAACATTCAACATTTTGCAACGTCGATGTTATAATATAGACCCGTGTTACATGCAGTACCATTGACTGGACAGTTTACTGTACTGGACAAGGTTCTATTACCCTCTCTTCCTTCCTGGGTCAACTGAGTGGCCAAAGGTGGTTGGGAAGTACTTGGAGGGTTAAATGAATGCACTGATAAATTAGTCTTAGTTATAGAATCAAGTCTGGTAGCAATGTCTTCAACTCACCGACAAAGAGCTCCTTTTAGGAGGGTATGATTACCTACATCATTGTCCTGTGACAGCGTGATGGGTGAACTTGCTGGGTCTTTTGAAGCCATTAGTACAAACACAAAACCAGGAAAAGTAGGAGACCAAACAACAATCCAAGACACTTGCGGAAGAAGGTAAGTCCACTCCAAGTACTGTAGTTCCTTTTCTTTAATATAGCAGAAGCAAAAATAATAAAAAATACAGAATATATATTGAAGTAGAAGATAAAACAATTGTGAACACAAAGCACTTTTCGTCCCACCTGGTGCATTTAAATACAATCCATGGTGCAAGCATGTTATTAGTCAGCCAATGGGTTGGGGCTATTCCCAACACACTGATGATGCTATGAGGGTCCACTCAATAAGTAATTACTTCCTTTAAGAGTTTCTTTCAAAACACCCTCTGGTCTTATTAAAAGGCAAGTAAGTATACACACTCTCTTGTCCAATATTGTGACATAGTAAATCATACTCGTAATATGTAAACATACGGTTATTAAAAATATTTAAATGTTTGAAAACCTTTTAAAAATGTTGTTGTTAAAAATGTTTGGAAATATTTAAAAATATATAAATATCCATAAAATGCATATAACAGAATGTTGAAGTATAAAGAAGTAGTAAAATGTAATAATACATAAAAATAATAATGCATAAAAATGTTCAAAACACTTTTCTGTCTTATGCAGCATGGCATGGCATCCTACAGTTCAACATTAGAATAAAAATATATATAAATATTGGGGTGCCAATTATATATGGATACATGGAAGCACAAACAAGATTCCTGTCTATACATCATGGCATGGCACCCACCGTTTCAATTATGTGTTACTAAATTGACTGCTGTTAAGAGTTCGTATGTGTTAGCTTGTACTGAGACAACTGTTATATATTTGATAAGGCTAGTTTGTTCTACAATTCATTATGTTAGTCATCTCTACTAAAAACTCCTGATGTCCACCACGGCAGTAAAACTTAATAGTAAAATCAAAACTTTAAGCTATACTCTGTCGCATATCGTCTACTCAGAGGCGATCTCTGCTTAACATACAAGGCCATGTCAAACCCAGAGCTGTTGGACATGCTACACTTAAAGAAATCCCAATCCCTCAGAGCTACACGCTCCAGGGATCTAAATCTTGTCATCACAATAAACAAAACATGCTGGAGGGATAGGTTCCTGACCCAGAGACTCCCCAGACTCTGGAATAGATTGCCCATACATGTCAAGCAGAGTGCCTCTTTGGACCTCTTCAAGAGGAACCTTGACGATTGGATGGGAGAAAGGAAATTCACCCCAGGGATCACGTCAGTCGCCCTGCTAGACAGGGGTCCAGGAAAGTAAATAATGTGGGAAGAAATAGCCAGGGAATTGTTATAGCTAGGCTTGTATAGGCCCTAGGGCTGATAGCCTAGTACCAACCTATGAACCTATGAACCTATTTAATAAAAAGAATATAACATAAAATAAGCAGTCCTCAGTCTTCCGATAAGCGCTTTCGGCAAATAAGCGTTCCTCAGATCGTATAAAAAGGACTGTTCAGCTTTTGTATTTATAAGGCATCACAGCCATTCCTCATTTAGTTCTCTGACACGCCCTTGTTGCAAACCAAACGGAGGCCAGCTAGCAGAGAGGTTTAATGGCACAATAGCATTCAAGCCTGGTGATCTGTTTGCTCTTAAATTAATGATGTTCATAATCGCACAGAGCTAAGGGAAACATGCTGAATAATTAATTTAAGAGCAAACAGATCACCAGGCTTGAATACTATTGTGCCATTAAAACCTGCACTTAAGAATAGAAGAAACATGATTAGCAAGTTTACTTGAATGTTGCTTCATTCATTTAATGTATTCACATCCATAGCTATTAGTTTTCTCATATACAATCCTATAGTAAAGAGAAGCACTGCCCCTTTAATTACAATGAAGGAAATTATACCTCTCTGCTAGCTGGCCTACTTTTGGTTTGCAACAAGGGCGTGTCAGAGAACTAAATGAGGAATGGCTGTGATGCCTTATAAATA
Organism: Protopterus annectens; assembly: GCF_019279795.1. Taxonomy (NCBI): domain Eukaryota; kingdom Metazoa; phylum Chordata; order Ceratodontiformes; family Protopteridae; genus Protopterus; species Protopterus annectens. Next base: position 400,078,303 of record NC_056749.1, read on the forward strand.
CAAAAGCTGAACAGTCCTTTTTATACGATCTGAGGAAGGCTTATTTGCCGAAAGCACTTATCGGAAGACTGAGGACTGCTTATTTTATGTTATATTCTTTTTATTAAAGTTTTGATTTTACTATTAAGTTTTACTGCCGTGGTGGACATCAAGAGTTTTTAGTAGTGTTTGCCTTTTCTCTTCCTCATTGGTGTCCTTCACAGTGTAAGAAAGTTTTTTACCTGTTAGTCATCTCTGGAGGTTTCTTGACTTTAAATTACAAAAAATAGAGTAAACCTCATTTAACCCAGGGTAAGTGCAAACCATAGTCCTGAGTTGCAACATTAACTCTGACCTTTCTAAATATAAGGATTCTGGGCCCATGGATACTTACAACTATAATGAATAATTCTTTTTAGAACACAATACATACTCAAACTATATGGGGGGGGCTATGCTCCCTACACCCTCCAATATGAGGGGCTGTTCCCCCCACACCCCCCTTACTATATATATACTAACTTCAGGATCACACTACAATAGGGAAAAGGTGGTATACCTTTCAACAAAATGAGTTTCAGTCAAATGAGCTTTCAATGAAGTGAGTTTTCAGTCAGTTGTGCTCTGTGAAATGAGTTTCAGTTTAGTGAGCTTTCAATCAAGTGAAGTAGACCCATATATATATATATATATATATATATATATATATATATATATATATATAGGGTCTATATTAGATTAACAAAGTTTCAGAACTTCGAATACCATATGGTCGACACCATATGATTGAAGTTCTGAAACTTCAAAAATATCAGGAAAAAAAAAAAACCCAAACAAACAATAGCAACTGCTTTAAGCAGGGGAGCAAGCCCCCCTGTGCCCCCACACCCCCGCTACTTAAATATGCCAACTCCAAGATCGAGCTACAGCGTAGGAAAGGGAAATCTTGCCTTTCCGTGCCATTCTCCGTTAAAGTGCGATCTCGGAGTTGGTATATTTAAGTAGCGATGGTTGTGGGGGTGCAGGGGGGCTTCCCCCTGCTAAAACACTTTTACTTTACTTTGGGTTTTTTTTTTTTTACATTTTTGAAGTTTCAGACCTTCGATCATATGATGTCGACCATATGGTATTCGAAGTTCTGAAACTTCGTTAATCTAATATAGACCCTATATATATATATATATGTATATATATATATATATATATATATATAAATATATATATATATATATATATATATATATATATATTGTTTGTGTATGTTAATGTAGTTATCTTTTGTTTGCTTTGTGGCATCATTATTAGGGTGCCTAGGACTAGTGTGGTGACTACAGCTGGTACAGGAGATTGCAACCACATGGGTTGGATATTTTGCCTGTAAGGAATGAAGGAATGCACTGCTGAAGTTTATTGTAAGGAGGAGGCTTGTGTTAAAAATTAAGAAGAGAAAAGGTTTGCTGGTGTGTTGTAAACTAGGTAAAGGAGAAGATGGTCTGCATGACTACAACTGAGATAAAGTGCAAGACGTAAAATAGGAGATAAAGTCAGAGCAGGTTTCACAGAGTTTAACAGTGAGACCAATCAAGTTTTATGTATTTTATTTAACTGGAGTAATGAATTGATCCTCCTGGGACCCATTTCAAATGCATCCCATGATTAATATAAACAAACAAATCAAAAAATAATAAAGTATACAAAAAGATTTTACAGAACATTGGAGAAGTAAAAGGTGAGTACATGTTGGAGTAACAGGTATTTGTCATTGATATAACCATATGGAATTAACAATAAAGCAAAGGGTATCATTAATAAAGATGAGGGAGAGGAAAGAAATATTTTTGGTGCATAGAATTACAGGGGAGGTTAGAGTGACATAGGTGTGGGTATAATGTAGTCATGTGATTTATGTAATGAGATGATTATATTGAAAGATAGGCTGTAGAAATGAGCATCATTAAGGTGGACTTTGAACTTGATTTATATTATTGAAGGGTGATTATGGCATCTGCATGGAGCTCTGTTTTCTTAGGTATGAGATTAACTCACACCAGAAGGGAAGGGAAGACAGTGATTTGACAAAGATGTGTGGGAAGGACATCACACAGTTTTGGTGTGGATATGGAGAATGCATCCTGTGAGGATGAAAGAGAATTTGGGGACCTTTTTGGGATTTGGGCATTGTTGGATTGGAATGCAGCTAAGAAGTTGTCTCTCTGACAGTCAGCATATGACTTGGAGGGGTGGATTTATTAAATAGGGTATTGTGGGTCAAGCAAAGGAGTACAGGTCTGTATGCTTGTGAATGGGGAGCCAATTGACATGATGTAGGCTGTCTCAGTGGTTTTCATTTTTGGGGAAGAACAACATGAAGTGGAAGATTCTGTTACAGAGTGTTTGAAGGGTTTTGTGTGTTGTTTTTTTTTTTGAGAGTAATATGCCAGTAATTAATGGGCATATTAAAGTTGGGGCTGTAGGACATTTTCACAAATATTCTTTCTTCCACCGGCAGAAACATGGTGTCAGATCTGATTGCAGCCATAGACTATGTTAACATGTAGGGCTAGATTTAGGCAAGTGTCAAGTGTTAGCTCTAGATATTTGAATGAGAGAACTCACTCAAGTGAGTTGTACTTGAGTGCATTTGGAAGCAGTGGTGGTAGTTTGGATAGTTTGAGTAGTACCCCCAAAAAACAGAACTTCTGTTCTTTTTTGGGGGAGGGTGGGATTCATAGTAAGGTGTTTAAGGAAAGCCCAGTTTTATAGATTTTGCTTTAAAGTTCCTGGAGAATGGAGCTGCAGCTTCTGGAGAAATAGAAGCAAGCAATTTGATCAGTGTACATAATAATGTTGTAGCTTTAAAGTCATAATATATGGTATTGATGAAAATGCTGAAGAGGATGGGGCAAGTTTACTAGCCTTGTGGAATATTTGCTGTGACTCACTGAATAGGTGGGAGTGAGTTGTATTTAACTGAAAAGGCTTTGATGGAAAGATAGATTTTGAACCACAGAATTGAGGATAGCATCATCCACAGATACTTGGCTTTGGCCTTGTGGTTCTCACTCATACTTTGATTGTGGTTTCTTATATGATCATAGATTTATTGGAGGTTATTAGGCTAATGGCCCCAGGGCCCTTACAAGCCTAGCCAAGTTCAAGCTGTGTTCCCAAAGGTGTCTGATTGAAATAGACACTAAAATCAACATCTCCTGCCCCTCTCCAAGAGACTGCTTGGTTGTAACTTGATTAAAGTGTAGCTATCATTCAAGTCTTTTGGATTAAGCACTTGGGCTTCAGACCAGTTGTTTTACATTAGGAAGGTTTGTGGCAAGCACTGTGGTGGCAGGACAGGTAGCTTTCGTCCTTCTAAGTTGGGAACTGCTGATTGAGAGCCCAGTGTCCAAGTGTATTAGTTCTGGTTTAGGCACTTGGGCTTCAGGCCAGTTATTTTACATTAAGAAGGTTCGTGGTCTGCACTCTTGTGGGAGAAGAGGCTGGACTCTGCCCTTCTGAGCTGGGAATTTCTGGTTAGAGGTTTATAGTGCCTGAATATTTGAACTGTATCTTACTGAAATTGGTACACCTTGTTTGCTCTAGAATAGACTAGATCCAGGCCTGCTGAATCTAGCTTTGTTTATATGCTTGTTGTTTGTTTGCTTGTTATTTCCCTGGAAGCTAATTCCACCTAATACGCAACTTCTCAGCGCTTCTGTGGATCACTAGTGATATCTGCATTGCTTACTGTACTTATTTCCTTGTTTCACTTGAAAGAAAGTTACTGTTTGTCGTTTTTGCATTTGGTTACTTGTAACTCATTGCACTCAAGTTACCTGGCACTTGCTCACTAAAGCAATTATATAAGTCAGCACTAAAAATTAAAAGCACTACACCCTCCCTCCCCACTGGCCCTTGTTTTCAATTAAGGATTTCCCAATATTATTCTAGCATGTCCAAAGGTCAGTTGTCAATCTCCTCTCTGGTCCAGCTGGTGAATCTGGGAATCTTGAGGCAATGTTATAACTGCCTCATGTACACAGACAACCCTCTCCTCCTCCCACATAACACAAATACTTGCGAGAGATGCAGCTATTTAGCCAAACTGGAGGCTGAGCTCTCTCAACTCAGGACTGGCAAGACCAGACAGGAGGAGAAGGCAACTACACACACCACAAAACCAGCCTCACATAATGCTACCACTCCACTGAATCAAACACATAAACACACAAAGACATACTGGAGGCTCTGAGTAAAATTTACCTAAACAGCAGAGGCCTCCAAAGCAGACACCCAAACAACTGCTACCTCAAGACACCCCACAAGCAACACATAAACCACAAAAGCAGTGTGCAAAGCAGTCACAGCCCTTAAGGCCAAATACAACACCAAACATACTTGTCATAGGTGACTCCATAGTCAGACACACTGACGTCCCACTCACCAGGCTGAACAAGGAGAGGGTCACAGTAAGCTGCCTATTGGGCGCTAGAATCCGCCACATAACACAAGCACTTTCGGTCACTCCACGGCAAGTACAAATATGACACAGTCATTGTCCATGCTGGTGTGAACGACCTGAGACGTACCTCCCTGGACTACATGAAAAGAGACATAGAGGAGCTCTCTGATTATGTAGCCCAGGCAGGTATGACCGTAACCCTGAGCAGTATCCTTCCTTCACCAAGAATGATGCCACAATATAGAGACAAGATGATCAGCTTTAACAATTGGCTTAATGTCTGGTGTCATTCAAAGGGGATCCAGTGTCTGTCTGCCTGGGATGACATGCTTGACAAGCCACGCTGCTTCGCAAGGGACGGCTTGCACCTGTCACCGCTGGGATTCCGGATATTGGCTAAGGCTCTTGCCACCCCCATAGTGCCTTTTAGGCAAGGCTCAAATTCTAAACCTACCACCCTAGAAAACAAAAATGGGAAGAAACTGAGGGTAATGCTGCTCAATGCCAGAAGTCTAAATCTCAAAATGCACGCACTCGAGGCCCTTCTCAGTATGGAGAACATCGATGTCTGTGCTGTAACTGAAACCTGGTTCAAGGCTCCTGAGAGCACCCCGGCACGATTAGGTTTTACCTCATATCATGCGTTCCGGCCCCAAAACCCGGACCACACCACAAAAGGAGGGGGTGTATCCATATTCATAAAGGATACCCACACCTCCAGGTTGGTGGCAACGCATGAAGCTTCGGAAACCATCCAGGTGCAACTAACCATAGGCAAAACTGCTCTATAAATTGTAGCATGCTACAGGCCACCCTCTCAAACTCAGGAACCCCACACAGCCTTCCTGAAGACACTGGGGGGTATAAATGTATCTCCAAACACCATCATATTGGGTGACTTCAACTACCCGAATATAGACTGGGAACATTACTCAAGCCCTAACTTTCTAGCCCAATGGTTCCTGGAGTTCATAAATTCAAATGCCATGGAACAGCTAGTCACTGTTCCCACGAGAGGAGAAAATATACTAGATCTCATTGTCACAAACATGGGGACAAAATGCTCCACACCGAAGTATATCCCTCATTGGTGAAATCAGATCATAAACTAATCTCACTGGAAATCCACATCCCCCCCCCACCCCAACCAAAAAAGACCATAGTGAAGAACTTCTCTAAAGCAAACTTCACACTACTCAAGACTGGTGTGGTATCCTTCAAGGCCCCTGAGCCAGTGGAAACCACAACCCAAGCTGGAAGCCCTTACAAATGCCTTCTATGAACACCTCCAGGACTGCATGGATCAGGCAATCCCAAATAAAACCAAGACTCTTTCCACAAAGGGCAAACGTCCAGTCTGGTGGACCTCAGCCATTAACAAACTTTACAATAAGAGGAGAAAGCTATTACATGATAGAACAAAATCCATAAAAGGGAAGTCACCCCTGATCATTATTAGTAAAAAATACGAGCACTCATAAAATCAACTAAGGCCAATTTTGAGAGAAAAATTGCCATGGATTCAAAGGACAATCATAAGGCCTTTTCAGCTATGTTAGAAACCTGGGTGGAAACTCCCAGATATGCTCAGAATTAGTCCAAAATGATACAAAATCACTGAACCCACAGACATTGCCAACATACTGGCAGACAGGTTCAGTGCAAACTTCACCCCTCTCCCCCCCTAAAGGAGAGATAACTATCCCAGCCGAGTGTAGCCTCCCAGACATCTCAAATGTGCAGGTGAAAGCTGCTCTCTCTAAAGCTAAAAACACAGCATCAATGGGACCGGATGGTGTCCCCGGCTGTGTGCTACACGAGCTAAATGAGGAATTAAACCCGCACATAAGGCAGCTGTTTAATCTCAGCCTTACCACAGGATACGTGCCCAAGGAGTGGCGTACAGCAACTGTGGTCCCACTCCACAAAGGCGGCGCCTCTACGGACCCTGGTAATTACCCCCATAAGCTTAACAAGTCTAGTCTGCAAAGCTATGGAGAGGATCATAATGGAGCTCATAAACAAAGATATAGGGGACTTGCAGACATTGGACCCGACCCAGTTTGGCTTTGTCAAGGGAAGATCATGCCTTTTGAACTTGGTCGACTTCTTGGAAACAGTCACCAAGGCCATTGATGAGGGAAAGGCAGTCCATACAGCCTACCTTGACCTTGCAAAGGCTTTGACACAATACCCCACTCGGGTATTGTAGAAAAACTTACCAGCTTAAATGTAAACCCATATGTCACAAGATGGGTTGCAAACTGGCTTAAGGACAGAACCCACAGGGTTAGAGTTGCTGGCGCTGTGTCAGACTCCAAGCCGGTCACAAGTGGTGTCCCACAGGGCTCGGTCCTTGGCCCCCTATTGTTTGGCATCTACTTCTCAGAAGTACAGGCCAACATGGGAGGACTTTGGCTGACAAAGTTTGCAGACGACTGCAAACTGGACGCCATAGTGGAAAGTGCATCGGACACGGATATCCTTCAGAAGGGACTCACGGAAACAGATAGCTGGTGCCAGAGCCATGGCCTGAAGTTAAATGCCAAAAAATGTATAGTCATACCCTTCGGGAAAAACAAGGTAACCCCAAGCTACCATATAGGTGGCAATCCACTAAGCACAGAAGAGGTTATCAGGGACCTGGGGACCCAGGTTGACAGTAGCCTTTCTTTTGACACTCACGTTGCTAAACTGGTTAGAAAGACCTTCTACATTGCCCACCTGATCATGAAGGGATTCACATCCAGATCTAGTGAGGTCATTGTTCCCCTGTACTCTTCACTTATCAGACCAATGATCGAGTACAATGCCCCATTCGGGATGTATCTCACCCGACATCTGCAGCAATTGGAGAGACCCCAAAAGTTCCTCACCAAAAGGATAAAGGGACTCCAAAATCTGTCATATGCTGCCAGATTGAAGAAACTCCAGCTCTATTCAGTCGCATACCGTCTGCTCAGAGGTGACATGTGCCTGACATACAAGGCCATGTCCAACCCGGAATTAATGGACATGCTCCACCTCAAAAAATCCAAATCCACCAAAACCACTAGAGCAAGCGACTTAAACCTTAGCACGGATATAAATAGGATGTGCTGGAGGGATAGATTTATCACTCAGAGACTCCCTATGCTGTGGAATAAAATCCCGGTCCATGTGAGGCAGAGCACTTCGCTGACTCTGTTCAAGAGAAATCTAGACCTGTGTATGGGAGATCGTAGGTTTACCCCGGGAATCATCTCTGTGTCACTGCTGGACAGAGGCACAACAAACTAATGGGCACAGTATTTTTTCATATAAGGGGTGGCGTAAGCCACAAAAATTTGGGCTAGGCTTATAAATGCCTTAGGGCAGATAGCCTAGTATAAACCTATGAACCTATGAACAGGTCAAACTCCAGGGTGAATTTCTGGTTAACCATCCAGTCATCCAAATTGTGCTTAAATAAGGCCAACGAGGGGCTTTGTTTAACATTAATATGAAGCTTGTTCCAAAGGTGGGACAACCTCTGTGAGATGAATCAGTCTCTCCAGCAAGCTCTGTTGATGTCATATACCAGCTTAAGGTCCTTTGAGTGAGTGAACCATGTGCAATTTGACTTGCAGATGTGCAGCATTTCCATCAAAGCTGGGTCAGCGATTGCTCTATATGCAAGGCACAGGTTGCCTCTGAACAGCCTGTATGACACAGAGTAAAGTGACAACAATTTCAGTCTGTCTGCATAAGACAGATCTTGAAGACCCTGAATTTTCTTTGTAAGGAACCTTTGTGGTTTCTCCAGTTGCTGCAGGTGTTTGGAAAGGAACACACCAAATGAAGCATTGTACTCTATTATTGGCCTGATGGGGAAGAGTACAGGGGGGATATAACCTCTTTTTTTTATGGAGGCAATGCCCATACTCATCAGATGAGCAGTATAAAATGCCCTTCTTACCATTGTGGAGACATGGTGATTAAAGTTAAAGTTGCTGTCAACCTATGTGCCCAGATCTCTCACCACTGACTGTGTGCTTAGGGTATTGCTATTGATGTAGTTTGCAGGATCATTATCCTTGCCAAAGGGGATGATAATGCATTTCTTTGTATTAAGTTCAAGACCATGACTTTGGCACCAGTCATTAGTCTGTATAAGACCTTCTTATAGGATGTTGACATTGCTAGGGGTTTCAGTGATCACTCCCAGTTTACAGTCATCAGCAAACTTTGTCAGCCACAGTCCTTTAGTTTTATCTTGTACTTCAGAGTAGTAGATTCAGAACAGTAGGGGTCCCAGAACCAATCCCTGTGGCATACCACTGGTTACAGGTTTGGTGAAGGAGGCGGAGTCCCCTATTTTGACCATATGAGTTCTATCAGTGAGCCAGTTTGCAACCCACCTGACAACATATGGGTTGATACCCAGCTGGGTGAGTTTATCAATGATGTCTGAGTGGGAGATTGTGTCAAAGGCCTTGGCTAAGTCTAGGTAGGCCATATGCATGGATTTGCCCTCATCTAGGGCTTTGGTGACTGTCTCAAAGAAGTCCACCAAGTTTAACAGGCATGATGTCCCCTTGACAAAGTCAAACTGGGTTGGGGTTAAGCATTTGGAGATTTCCTAGAACTTTGTTAATAAGGTCCATGCTGATTTGTTCCATGGCCTTGTAGATAAGGCTAGTCAGGCTAATGGATCTATAGTTCCTGGAGTCTGTGGATGCACCCCCTTTGTGCAAAGGGATGACAGCAGCTGTTTTCCATTCCACTGGGACAAAGCCAATGCTTAGGCTGTGATTAAAAAGCTTGCTCAGTGGTGATGCTAATTCCTGTTTTAACCCATGTAGAACACAGCCCCGGATGATGTCTGATCCCACAGATGCTGTGTTTGTGACCTTGGAGAGGGCATTTAAGACCTGATCCTCAGAGATACTAGGTGGAGGACAGGTGTTTGGAATGCATTGAGGTATATGTGGCAGGGAATTTGGGGTAACATTTTCACTGAACCTGTCAGCCAGCAGGTTTGCTATAGCCACAGGTTCTATATATGTAGTACCATTAACTATGAGTTCAGGGCAAATTTGAGGCTTACCTTTGAGGTTATGGACTTAGCTGAAGAATGCCTTGTGGTTATCCTTAGTTAGGGAAGCTAATTTGTATTCATAGTTAGCTTTGGAGGACTTCACCAGGAGTCTTATTTGCTTGTTTAAGTTGAGGAGGGAGTGTTTCCAGTTTTGTGACCATTCCTTCCTGCTCTTAGACAGCAATTTCTTTCTCCTATTGTATAGCCTATTAATGGCAGTTGTCCACCAGGTAGGTTTGTTTTTCCTTGAAGATCTTGCTTTGGTTCTATCAGGTACAGCAAAGTGAATACAATTGTATAGGAGCTTGTATAAAGTATTGGTGTATAAATCAGCATAGGTGTCTGTTCCATCAGTGTGGGGAGAGGCTATTTAGTCTAGTTTTTGCTAAGGGGGGGGGGTCTTGTGTTATTGTTACTTCTAGTGAGACTGATTTGTGGTCAGATCTCTCCAGGGATGGCCACACACTGGGAGTGATGCAGCAGTCTCCCATGTTGGTAAGCAACAGATCCAAGATGTTTGAGACCCTTGTGGGTGTGTCAACCAGGTGGTCCAGGGCATTGGAGTTAATGAAGTCCAGGAACCTTTGGGCAAGTGAGTTAGAACACGTGTAATTTACCCAGTCTATGGATTAATTTAAGTCACCCAAAACCAGGGTGTTTGGTTGTATCTTGATTGACTCAAGAAGATACAAGTAGGATTAGTGAATGGCCTGATTCATGGAAGTGGCACTATAGCTGACAATGACCTGAAGAAAGATATTACCTACAGTCAAAGGCACCTGAAGTAATTAAAGGGAATTGTGCTATCTAACCAATCTAGAGGTATATTTATCTTTAATGAATATTGATACATCACCTCCTTTAGTTCTCATAGCTTCAGTTTGTAGTCTGAATATGTGGAAGGATAGATAACCTGGTATAGGTGAGGTGATCTTCACAGCCTTAAACCAGATCTCAGTGACTGCACAAATGTCAGCATCTTCTAGGGTGTGGACTGCTTCCAGTGAGTGCAGTTTCCAGTTTAGACCCCTCGTGTTTATCAACATAACCTTGAGGTTGTTTTTAGAGGGCATTATTATGTCTTGAATTTTGTTCTTGTGATATTACCTAAAAGAGGCACTATGGGGATGGCAAGAGCTTTAGCCAGTAACTGAAATTCCAGGGGTAACAGTTGAAGACTATATCTGGCAAAGCATCACGGTCTATCGACCATGTCATCCCAGGCTGACAGATACTGGATCCCCTTTGAATGACACCAGAATCTAAGCCAATTGTTGAAGTCAGTCGTTTTTTGTTTGTATTGAGGTATCATCGTAGGCAAAGGTAAAATGGTGCTTAAGGCTAGGGACATACCTGCCTGAGACACATAATCCAAGAGCTCAGTCATGTCTCTCTTCATATAGTCCAGTGAGGTACATCTCAAGTCATTCCTACCAACATGGACTATGACAGAGTCATAACAGTGCCTGTTTTTGAGAGACCTGAATGCATGTGTGCTGTGGCAGATCCTGGAACCTGACAGACAGCTGACCGTGACCTTTTCCTTATCCATCCTAGTGAGAATGGCATCTGTGTGTCTCACAACTGAGTCACCTATGGCTAAAATGTTTGCTTTTGTGTTATGCCTTAGGGGCTTGACTGGTGAGGCACTTGTTCATAGGTTCATAGGTTCATAGGTTCATACTAGGCTATCTGCCCTAGGGCATTTAAAAGCCTAGCCAGAGTGTGTGTGGCTTTCACCACCCCTTAGGATGAGAATACTATACCCATTAGTTTGCTGTGCCTCTGTCCAGCAGTGATACAGAGATACTTTGTTCTGCAGAGGATGTATTATGTGAAGCATGCTTATGTTTGTGCTTGGGAGGTCTCTGGTGTTTAGGTAAGCTTCTTGTAAAGACCTCTGCATGTGTAGGTTTATGTGTTGTTGGTTTTGTAGGTGCAGGAGGTGAGGTGTGTATGCTGACAACCTGCTTAGTATCAGATGGACTGACCTGTGAGTGAGAGAGCCTGGATTCTAGGTTCTTGATATAGATGCATCTCTCATATAATGAATTTGTGTGGACTAGAAGAAGTGGGTTGTCAGTGTACATGAGGCAGCTGCTACATTGCCTCAGGATGCCCACGTCGACCAAGCAGGCTGGACAAACTGTGGGAAATTTTCTATGTCATTTAAAAAGGGTAGGAGTTTGTAAGACAGACTGGTTCATGGAAAGTTTATATTTCCAGAAATGAGTGTACGAAAATCACTCAGTCCAATGGGTACCAGCTCGTTTGGGAATTGTTCACTTTTCAAGCAAGTGGTAATTTCCTTTGAATACATAAATGGTAAAAAATATATACCAAACTATAGATTTTTATGCTGTAGTAAGGGAGTTATCTATGCTCTAAGATGTCCCTGCAACCTTTTTTACATAGGGGAGACGAAAAGATTATTTAGGGTTAGGTTTATGGAACACATAAGGGATATCAAAAATCAGACAGAAGAGAAAGTTATTTCTGCTCATTTTAAAAAAGTACACAATAATGACTTTTTGTTACTTCAAGGTACTGTTTTGGAACAAATACATTTAAAATATGAAGATGAACAATTACTGAAAGATAAACTTGAATATAAAGAAGCAATTTACATTTTAAATATATAATACATTAACCCCTTTTGGGCTTAATGATGAACTGTGTTGGAAATGTTTACTTTAAATACTAATTAAAGTCTTAAGTGATTTCAGTTGATTAATTGTATAAATACTTTTATATATAGTATATAAGAGAAGGATGATAAATGTTTGTTAGAGTCTGTAAAGGTGGTGTTACACCGAGGCGCTAGAATTTTATTAATAAATGACAAATTATCTGTTGGATTATTGGTTCCTGTTTCTTTCAAGAGACTGGGTTCGGGTCTTGTTCATAATATTGTTGTATTTTAATTGTGTGAAATTGTCCATACATAATGCTAGGTAAGGTGATGTGGTCAGAAAACAGGTAGAGGGCAGGATGGAATAGGTCAAGTAGAGGACAGGAGAAATGGACACAAATATGAAGGGCTAGTGGGTAGGATTTGTGTTGCATCTATAACCGGCAATGGTGCCCCCTGCTGCACTGCAGTGTGCAATGCACACACACACAGTGCTACGCAGCAAATGAGCACAAACTGATCTAAACAAATTAACCAATAAAAAGCTCAAAACTAAGCCCTGTTCCAGCAACCTTCAGTCAGATGAGTTCTAACTGCACACTCTCCCCACTAGGGTGTAAGGGAACCCTCTCCAATAAAATATGGCCTGGTTTAGTCATTGAGTTATACAAACAGAACTAGATCCAGCAGGTCTGAATCTAGTCTATGCTAAAGCAAGCAAAATGCAACAATTAAAAAAAAAAACAGTTCAAATAAGCAGTGATATAGTAAAAAGTTCTGTTTAAAAGTACAATATGCAGTGAAAAAGTCTACTTAAGTTTTGCAGAGATCATCAGATGGCTTGGAAATGATTATGTAGCAAACACGAACAAACTGATTTAAACAAATAAACCAATTAACCAATAAAAAAGCTTAAAACTGAGCCCTCTGAGTTCTAACTGCATACTACTGCTACTAGGGTGCAGGGGAACCCTCTACAACAAAAGATGGCCTGGTTTAGTGCCCAAGTTATACAAACAGAGCTAGATTCAGCAGGTCTGAATCTAGTCTATACTACTGCAAACAAACTGCACTTATTTCAGAAAAAAGCAGTTCTAATAAGCAGGCACAATAAGCCTTCAACTGACAATTCCCAGCTCAGAAGGGCAAAAGCTACCATCTCCTTCCACAAAAGTACAAACCACAAACCTTCTTAATGTAAAATGACTGCCCTGAAGCCCAAGTGCTTAAACCAGAACTACGGCACTTTTAGAATAGCATACACACTAAGACTTCAACCAGCAATTCCCAACTTAGAAGGATGTAAGCTACCTCTCCTGCCACAAGAGTATATTCCACAAACCTTCTTAATGTAAAACAACTGGTCTGGAGCCCAAGTGCTTAAACCAAAAGGCTTAGAATAACAGTTACAATGTAATCAGGCTATTATCAAGCAGTAATAAATGCAGAATAATAAATGCAATTGAACACGTTTAAGAACAAGCAGCAAAGAAAAGCTACTGATTGCAGGGTTGGGCTCCAGTTCCTTATTTATTTTTTGTAGTTTTAGTTTTTGATACAGTAGCATTCCAGTTCTGCACATGGTATTTTCATACCATGTTTGTTAAATATGTGAAATTATGTAATTAGTAAATTTCATGGGGCTGTTTTTGTACAACCAAGTGAGACTGCCGCTGACAAAGTTGGGGTATCATGCAGGTTTGCAGCCAAAGTGTCAGTATGAAGGGGCAGGTCTGAGTGCCAGATGGCAACAAGTTCATCAGTGCTGGGCGGGATTGTGGGTCTCTGCCACCTGACGATGTAACATACTGGTGCTCCTGCATACCCCAACTAATATATATACATACATATATACAAATATTTTAAGCATTGGCATTAATGCCCTTCTAGGCTAGCAATATAGCAAAACAGGTGTTCCCATAATACGTATCCAAGCTGTTCATAAAAATATCTAAACTAGTGCTTGCTTTAATGTAATCTGGTAGTCTATTCCATACCTCAGATGCTCTCTCAGAGAACCACTTAGTACACTTCTCATTCCTACAGAATCTTCTACATGGGTTGCCTGATGATTTTCTACTCCTTTTTGATAACCCTAAACATTCTCAGAGGTAGTTGTCTCTAAATGCCCTATATACCTGAATGAGGTCTCCTCTTAAATATCTATATGAGACACTGAATAGCTTCAGATAGCTTCAGATATTTTAGTCTTTCATAATAACTTAAATCTTCACATCATTGAATTTCCTCTGATACTTGTGACAGTTTCTCTTTCAGGATATATGTACGAGGCATGAGTGCTGGCTGAGTACTGAAATTCTCAAGACTCCACTGAATGTGTTGCTTTGGCATATGATAAAAGTCTTCTTCTCCCCCAATTCATCTATCTGTCCATTCATCCACAACTCACTTTTCCCACCTTTTGCACATATGGGGTCAGGGTATCACATCAACAGTGACCATCATCCAGAGCCAATGTTTACTCCTCCATGTTGAGCAGCACATGGGCACAGTAAGTAGCAAAGTTGTCTCACCGCAATATGTTCTGTGGTTTGATTCTCAGTTTGAATGCTTTCTGTGTGGAGTCTGCATGAGCTCCTTCTGTTTGCATGGATTTTCTCTAAAGGTTCAAACTTCCACCTACTTTCTAAGATATGCAGTAGATGGAATAGACTTTCTAAATTGGCCAAAGGTGTGTGTGTGTGTGTGTTTGTGCTATGTAAGAACAACTGCTGCAGGGATAGCCACCTGGCATTGTGAACATTAGCTTTAGAAAATGGACACTTTTGATGTGACACCCCGACCTCAAGTGCAAAACTGGATAAAAGAGGGTTTTGGAAGGCTAGATAAGTGTGCGACTGCGATGTCAGTTTGTGATATAGTTTATACAGCTCAATCATCAACAATAGAGGTTATTCTGTTAAAGATATTTCCCTGCAACAGGATGAATATGTTCGTCTAAGGAAGAATGAAGGGGCTCCAATAATGTCTAGGACCGATAATGCTTCAAATAAAAGATTGAATGAAAGATTTAGTAAAGGCCCTCTAAACTTCACTTTAACATATACCAATGATTGCCAGGAAGTCTGTGAAGTTATTTAGAAATTCTGGCCTATTTTAACCCAAGATGCCAACATTCCTGAGATTGTTGGCGAGACGCCTATATTTATCTTTAAAAATAAAAAGTATTTAAAACGTCTTTTATGCTTGAAAGATGGCATGAAAAATGACCCTATAAGACAGAAGAAAGGGACCTTTTGCTGTGGTAGATGTTCAGCTTGCAACAGTATAGATACTAACAACACCTCCATCCACCCCATTAATAAAATTAGCTGCAAATTTTCTTGCACAGCAGATTGTAACACCTCACACGTAGTATATCTAGCTACGTGTTCAGAATGTCCTGCATATTATGTGGGCAAAACTGATCAATATTTTAAAAACAGAGTTCTGAGGCATCTCTGTGATATTCGGAACTGTGACCTGCAAAACTGCCTCACAGTTCACATCAAGCAGTTTCCAGCTCATCGGTTTTATTTCTCAGTTTTGGAAAATAGCCATGTTGGATTGAGATAAGGTGTCTTTACTAATGCTACGGAAAGGAATGAAATTAAATAGATTATAAATCTGAGAGCAGACAAGCCTCCAGGTTTAAATTCAGTTGTTCCACTACGCCCTATACTGAAAAATAGAAGACTTACCATTGGTTAGAGTAGAAGGAGCATGCACTTCCATACCTTTTCATTGGCTCACTTTTTGATTCGATGTGAGAAGATGGCGCTGGCCCAATGTTACCTATTGATTGGTCACTAATGGTTATTGGTTAGAATAGAAGGAGCATGCATATCCACACATTTTCATTGGTTCATTTTTGATTCAATCTGAGAAGAGGGCGTTGGCCCAATGCTACCTTTTGATTGGTCACCAATGACTTAATTAAGTGTTTCCCCATTTCATTCATTACAATCTGAAGAAGGTTAATCCGAAAGTGCTTCTCGTTGATGAAGTATCAGGGGATTTTACCTTGTTTCATTTGTTTTAGGGTTCTACCCATTTTATATGTGCTTTTTGTAATTAAAGAACATCACAGTCCGTGGTGGTTTTGTGGTTGTTTCACAAAAATGGCTCTTTACCTTATTCCCCTTTGGCAGCTACCAGCCATTTCATCCCTAATTTTGCTTGGTTTTGGCTACAGCAGCTGCACATGGCTGAGAACAGAATCAGTCTTGCTCCCGGTAAAGGAAGGAATATGGTGGATTTTACGAAACTCAGCACAGTGCAAGACAACTCTGTGGATAGGCTAAATCCATTACTTAATCTAAACTTGGATTTAGAAGGTATGCTTAATACCAATTCTAATGTTCCAACTGAAAATTTTGAAGTAATTTTTAACGAGGTGGAAGCAGCTGCCTACAATGATCACAATGGCAGCACTTCCACTTGGAAGCCAGCATGCATTATAAGGTCATTCCACATGGAATGAGGTTGAGGTGTATGCCCAGTTACGTGAATAAATATCAGGATTTGCTTGCAAAGTGGCAAGCCATAAATCTTGAAACTGGCTTCAGATATTTACAACTATTAGTAGATTTTTTCAGACCAGAAGAAGAAAGAATCGCACAGCAAATAAAAACAAAACAAGCCAAACTAGGAAAGATGGATTTGTCAGACTCTTGCTTGAATAAATTAGAGTATTTGCAATTTAACTTAACTTTGTATGATAGTAAGTTGAAGGCACATAAAATGCAGAAACTGCTAAGAGACGTTTCCAATTTCAAACATGGGAGAATGTTTGAATGGCCACGAGAAGACAGACCATCTTATGCAAAGAGACAGTATGTAGGTAAAGTACCTTCTAATACTCAAGCACTAAACAGCAATATAACCTTAGCTCCAAGTGAGCCATTGCATTTGCAGACTCAATAAGTAAGGATAGAAGAACCTACTTCTTTACCTACGAATATGGGCATAGAACAACGAAGTGAAGTAGCTGAAAGTTCCCAAACAGCTAGCACTTCAAATTCTGGAATTATACCGAAACTAGGAGCAGTACATGCTCCCATTGTACCCAGTGTACCGTTTTTTCTGAAACAGTCCTGGGTGAGGAATCCAAGATCAAACAGCCAGGACAGGAAAAGAAAGAAACCATTGTAAGCACTTCTTTCAAAAATTTCTTAGTACTAAATTTATCTAAATTTTCTCTGAATGAAGAACATTTAGCACTTTTGAATAAAGGCTTAACATTTATTCCTTCACTTTCATCTGATTTAAGTGAATTTACAGTAGAAGCTAAATGCTTTGGCAGGAATGTATCACTAAAAAACATATTTGGGAATCAAACAATGGCACCTGTTCCATTTCTAAATAAACTGAGTTCTTTCATTCCTGTGAATCCCCCAGTGGTTGAATTTTTTAAGCTTTGTGAAGGGGAAGTAGAGAAACTAAGGCAGGACTATTCAGGTTCATCACATTTTTATAACATTACTAAACAAGAGAAAGAAGCCTTGTTAGATCTTCAGAGAAATCAAGATCTTGTTATTAACCTTCGGACAAAGGAGGTGCCATTGTGGTACTTGCTGATAGTTGGTATTATGATTCTATGATTAAAATGCTACAAGATGAGAAAACCTACCAGAAGATCAATAAGACAGAACTTAATATTAAGACTGCTAGAATAAAGGATGAACTATATGACTTGATGATGCAAGGAAGAATAAATCAATAGCTATTTGAATTTTTTGAGACAGCACACCCCACGATACCATCTATTATTGGACTTCCTAAAAGTCATAAAGACATCTTGAACCCTCCTTTATGTCCTATTGTATCAGGATATGGTTGGGTAATTGAAAATCTCTCAATGTATGTGGAGAAGCAACCACAAATTCCCCTATTAACCATACACACAGTACTTAAAGACATCAACATGCTATTAGAACAGCTGAGGGTGGTTGATTTGAAAGAATATTC
The DNA here is from genome assembly GCF_019279795.1 of Protopterus annectens. Taxonomy (NCBI): domain Eukaryota; kingdom Metazoa; phylum Chordata; order Ceratodontiformes; family Protopteridae; genus Protopterus; species Protopterus annectens. The sequence continues at coordinate 400,096,399 of NC_056749.1, forward strand.
TGATATTTTTTTAGTAACCTTGGATATTTGCAGTCTTTTCACATCTATACCAAATGACATTGGGACTGAGTCTATAAGAGACATTTGCATGCATGCTCGTAGTCTTGATGTGGAGCTTATTTGCAGTTTGCTTGAGATGGTACTTGAAAATAACATTTTCTGCTATGGCAAGAACTACTATTGGCAATGTTGGGGAATAGCCATGGGAACACCATGTGCAAATAGTTACTCAAACTTGGTTCTAGCTGACTGGGAGAGAAAGAAAGTTTTGATACATTCAAACCCTTGGTTCAAGAATTTAGTGTATTATGCACGCTTTGTGGATGACATTGTACTCATCTGGAATGGACAGGAGGAACAATTATTGTCATTCATTTCATATTTGAATGCAATCACTATTTTCTTAAAGTTTACTGCACAGTATTTGGATACCAGCATAGATTTCTTGGACGTAACACTCTTTATCAACCATAATAAAGGAAACGGAACCAGGATACATAGAAAGAACACTTGGAAAAATCATTATTTGCACAGAAGTAGCATGCATCCCAGGCATGTCTCCAGAAACATCATGAAGAATGAAGTCACTAGAGTATCCAGACTTTGCTCAGAAGAAGCTGATTATAAACAAGAAGTCCAGTTCTTACAAAGAAACTTCAACAATAGAGGTTATTCTGTTAAAGATATTTCCCTGCAACAGGATGAATATGTTCGTCTAAGGAAGAATGAAGGGGCTCCAATAATGTCTAGGACCGATAATGCTTCAAGTAAAAGATTGAAAGAAAGATTTGGCAAAGGCCCTCTAAACTTCACTTTAACATATACCAATGAGTGCCAGGAAGCCTGTGAAGTTATTAAGAAATGTTGGCCTATTTTAACCCAAGATGCCAAAATTCATGAGATTGTTGGCGAGATGCCTAGATTTATCTTTAAAAATAAAAAGAATTTAAAATGTCTTTTATGCTTGAAAGATGGCATGAAAAATGTCCCTATAAGACAGAAGAAAGGGACCTTTCGCTGTGGTAGATGTTTGGCTTGCAACAGTATAGATACTAGCAACACTTTCATCCATCCCATTAATAAAGTTAGTTACAAATTTTCTTGCACAGCAGATTGTAACACCTCTCACGTAGTATATCTAGCTACATGTTTAGAATGTCTTGCATATTATTTGGGAAAAATGGATCAATGTTTTAAAAACAGAGTTCTGAGGCATCTCTGTGATATTCGTAACTGTGACATGAAAAACTGCCTCACAGTTCACACCAAGCAGTTTCCAGTTCATTGGTTTTATTTTCAAGTTTTGGAAAATATCCACGTTGGAATGAGACAAGGTGACATTACTAATGCTACAGAAAGGAATGAAATTAAATGGATTGTAAATCTGAGAGCGGACAAGCCTCCAGGTTTAAATGCAGTTGTTCCACTTCTATACTGAAAATTAGAAGACCTACCATAGGTTAGAGTAGAAGGAGCATGCATATCCATACCTTTTCATTGGCTCACTTTTTGATTCGATCTGAGAAGAGGGTGCTGGCCCAATGTTACCTTTTGATTAGTCACTAATGGTTATTGGTTAGAATAGAAGGAGCATGCATATCCACACATTTTCATTGGTTCAGTTTTGATTCGATCTGAGAAGAGGGCGTTGGCCCAATGCTACCTTTTGATTGATCACTAATGACTTTATTAAATGTTTCTCCTCTTCATTCATTATGATCTGAAGAAGGTTAATCCGAAAGCGCTTATCGTTGATGAATTATCAGGGGATTTTACCTCATTTCTTTTGTTTTAGCATTCTACCCATTTTATATGTGCTTTTTGTAATTAAAGAATGTCGCTGTCTATGGTGGTGTGTGTGGTTGTTTCACGAAGTTTGGCTCTTTACCCTTTCACCTTTGGCAGCTAACAGCCATTTTATCCCTAATGATGGCAAACAGGGAGTTGCCAGCTGAGTTAATGGCTTTGTGGGTTTGGACCAACAGTTTATTGGAAGACTGTAGTTGCCTTGAACTACTGTATGGCTTTATGATATTTTTGAGTGCTGGTGTATTTTCAGGGTGATACAGAATTTTGTGTGGTACTATAAGCTGATTGAACAGAAGTAGGCTAGGCAGTTCTAGCCATCCGAGAAGACTGAGGTTTTGACAATGATGTGTCCTACATGTTGAGCCTATGGCAAATCTGGCAATATAGTTTTAACAGTGAGAGAGCTTACTAAGCTCAGTTTTGCTCAAATTGGAGAGTATGGGGGAGGCATATAGAAGGGTAGAAAGTAGGTGTGAGTGGGCAATTGCAGTCCTAGCTAATGGAGTTAGAAAATATTTACTTCTGTTTAATGAGCCAAGCTTTTTATTAATGTTTTTATAGTTTTATTGATATGCATACCAAATTTGAGATTATTGTCCACAATTACTCCTAGAAGCTTAGTATGGTCATCTGGAGAGACAGAGGTACCGTTGTTGGATGTTATGGAGAAGGAAAATGGGGTAGATCTACTGGTGGGGGTAGAGAGGAGCAGTTTAGTTTTGTTGGAATTTAACAAAATACAATGATTAGAGAGCCAATTTTCAACTGCGTTAAATATGTTTTGTGTTAAGGTTTGCAGGTCTAAAGGGGAGGAGGCTGTACAGATCAGGGTAGAATCGCCTGCATATTGAATGCAGGTTGCATCAGGGATGGCAGTATGAAGATTGTTGATGAAGATAGAAATGAGTAGAGGACCTAGAATAGAGCCCTGAGGGACACCAAGGGTGAGAGGTAGCAGGGTGGACAGTTTGCCCTGCCATAATATAGCCTGTTGTCTGCCATTCAGATAGGATAGGAACCACTGAATAGCGTGGTTATCTAGTGAGATGGATTTTAGGGACTGGATGAGTAATTTGTGGTTGGCTATATCAGAGGTCTTCAACAGGTCTAGAAATAGAGCTGATGATAGCCTGTTGTTGCTCCTATTTTGGAATATGGTATTTGTAAAACAAAGGAGGGCAGAGGTGATGCTGTGATGTGGCCTAAAGCCATGCTGAGAGTTGGCAAGCAGACTGTTCTGAATGAAATAGTCCATAAGTTGCTTATGAAAGCACTTCTCCATTAATTTGGCTAGTGTTGAGAGAATGACAATGGGTCTGTGGTTGGACAGTTCTGCTGAACTTCCACCTTTGTGGAGTGGGATATCATGGGATATTTTCCAGATTGAGGGGATAGTTCCATCAGTTAGTGTTCTATTTATTAGGATAGAGATGGAGAATGCAATGGTATCGGCAGCTTTTTGTAGGTACTCTGCAGGAAGGAGGTCAGTAGAAAGGGTGGTTGGTTTTAGTTTTTTTGATAAGGGATCAGATAAAAGTGGTAGAAACAGGTTAGAAGTTAAAGGGGGATGAGAAGTGGTTGAGTTAGAGTGGGTGGGAATAAGTTTGCTAGCTAAGGACTGAATAGTTTCAATGAAAAAGTTATTAAAGGCAAATGGCAACAGTTTCTGGGGATTTATGGGTGTAGTTTGATGGGGTTGGGGTAGTAGATTGTCCTGGATGGAGAAGTCGGTTAATACCTGCCCAAAACTTTTGGGGATTGTTTTGGTATTTAAATTGGAGGTTCTGGTAGTAGTTTTTTTTTGTCTAGCAAAATGCGTTTTTTGTATCATTTCTAAGTTGATGATTTCTCACTTGGTCGGGGGGGCTTTAGTTTTTCACCATTTGGTCTAGGCTATATTTCTAAGTTTGATTTTTATCTTAGTTTATTTTGTGAGCCATGGAGCAGTATTAGATTTAGTCTTTATAGTACATGCAGGAGCATGGGAGTCAAGGATGCTCAGGAATTTATTGTTAAAGAAAGTTACGGCTTTGGCAAATCACTTTTATTATCAATCCTATAGCTAAGCATAGCACAGCTGAAAAGATAACGCAGGAAGTGAGAATAGGTAACAGCAGTCTTGTAAAATACTAGAAGATTTTAGTAAAATATATATCTCATGGGACCTCTTATAGATAGCATAGTGAATTTCACAGGAAAAGTACCTTGTGGGAAGAAAAGGGCAAACCAGCATCCTAGAAGCCATTAGCAGTCAAATTTTAACTGACCATAGTGGTTTAGCTGACAGGTGAGACACTGGTACCTCATTCGCAGAGGTTAGCTCTGTATCTTAAAGGGAAAGGCACTTAAGTACTAATACCTCGTGAACTGATTGTGAGTTTACAGCAGGGCAGGGCAGGCTGCACAAGGCAAGAGCAGTATGTGATCGCTGTTACTCATAAATGCATGTCAGCATTTTGTACCGCCTGAATGTATTTCATATGGAAAAGGATTAATGAGATTTGAGCCTTTTGAATTCAGTTTATAAACACAGGCAAATATTTCTTTGAGGAATCCCTGAAGGTTCTGGAGGAAGAGCAATTTGCTGGAAATTAACTAGTCCTTTTTGTATTTGACACTAGTAACTCTATTCACTGCTTTAATTTTAATGCAGTGATGTAATGAAGGAACCATAATTTTATATACTATTTAACCAAGCACTGGGTTGTGACTTTACATTAGACTAATCGTGAAATGAAACTCAAGACTTGTAACAAGGGTTTCATTTCAGGGATGAATATAACAGATCTTTTATTTGGGTCCGATATGAATTTAAAATATTTGAACTGAATCTAAAACTTGGTATTCTGTTCACTGTTTAAATGTTGGAGTCACAAATTGAATGAACTCTGCTTTTGAGCATTGGCTGACAATCTGATGAGATTTTTTTTTCTGTCAGAGTTGTCTAAGGAACACTTGCTGTAGAAAAAAATGCTCATCTAGTATGGCTGGGTTCAATAAATGTAATTAATATCTGGTTACTGATTTTTTAGAAGACAGCAAAGGAGTAAAGGAGTTGTTTGTATAACAAAAGAAGTTGAAAATTGGTAATGGCACCCTTCAGATGGGTCTAAGTGGTGGCATGTTCCCATAGCCAATTAAAACAATGTGAGTCTGCTCAAAATAATTTGGAAAACAAATAGAGTATACTCATAAGGTTTGAAAATAGGATGAAAATTAGATTACAGCTCATTGGTCATAACATTGGTGGAGTTGAGAATTTGAGCCAATGAATTTGAAAGGTTAGTAGCAAAAAGGATAAAATTTAAAAATAGAACAGGTTTATGATAAACATTTCTTTTAAGATAATGTAGCCTGAGTGAAACTGCATCTGGGGGGATAGAAAAACATTTATCATTAACAACAACCTAGGTATATCTGGTTACAGATGATGATGATATTCAAGCTCAGGCCAATGAAGAAGGCCAGAGCTTTGAAACTAGATAACATGGCCTATGTTTTGCAAGGTTTTTTCTTTAACCACTTTTATGTAAATCAGAAGAAAGGTCATTCTATATTTGTTTTTTAAATCCTCCGGAGGAGGGTGAGATCAATTAATGACCATGTTATCAGCACAGCATGTGATGTTCGTCCATTTACTGTCCGGAATAAGGTGCATAGCAAGGGTCTGAAGACTGATCCTTCTGGAACCCATCTAAGCAGTTTAAAGGTGATAGATAGAATACTGCTAATGCATAACCATGCTGATCAGTTCTCTCAGTAACTGTCAAGCCATTTGGGAGAGGACAGTACTATACAAAGAACTTTGGCTTCACTTAGTAGATGAATGGAAAATACTAAAGTCAACAAATACCTTCCATGAGAGTCAGTAAAAGTGTGTTTCTTATGGTGTTGTTATAGGTGGAGGGGATGTTATTTACATGTGTGTTGTAGTTTTCAATATTATGATGCAAAGTTTCAGTGTTCTGAGTTTTTGTTGTTTTGGATTTTTGGTGTTATGTTGTCAGTGTTTTGAGTTTCAGTGTTATGAGATTTCAATGTTTTGAAGTAGACCCATATATATATATGATATATATATATATATATATATATATATATATATATATATATATATATATATATATATATATATATATATATATATATATATATATATATATATATATATATATATATATATATATATATATATATATATATATATATATATATATATATCTATATATATATATATATATATATATATATATATATATATATATATATATGTGTGTGTGTGTAAAGCAATCGTATTGGGGGGAAAAATAGTTTCAATTTAAAAAAAAAGGGCTGCACTGAAAAGTGTGTTATCCGTAACAGCAATGGTAGTTAATTTGAACTGACAGACCTCTCTTAGCACAAGAGTTTTTTATTTATTTGTTTATTTATTTGTTTGTTTGTTTATTTAACATTTGTTAACCAGGAAAGTCCGACTTGGAATGAAGCCAATTTTCAGCAGAGGCCTAGGGAGAAATGCTCCAGATGCATTTCTTTCTAATGTGGGAGGAAACCAGAACACCCAGAGGAAACTCATATGAATACAGGGAGGACATGTAGACTCTGCGCAGAAGGCACCCAGCCGAGAATCAAACTGGAGAACCTCTTGTTGTGCGGCGACACCACTACCGTCGCACCACTGCATCGTCCATTTTCCTTTTTGTAGGACATTTCAGTCTGGTAGACTACATGTTGTTTGTCCACAGATTCATAGGTACAGAAGGTCTTACCAAGTTTATCAACAATGGGACCATGGAACAGACACATCATCTACTACTGGTGAGAGATTAACAGTGTCAACATTAAGCAGACTTTCTCCTTGAATCCCAAGTGAAAATATGGGATAATCATTCAGTCATCCAGATTGGATTTAAAGGTTGCTGTGGAAGTGCTCTGGTATGTGATGCAGCCTGCTTCAGAAATAGGGGGTGTACTGGTTTAGAAATCAGTTGCACCAACTGGTCATGTTGATGTGGTAGCATAGATTTAGGTCTTCAGAGTGAATGTTTGCTTTACTGTGGCATCTATTTAGGTGAAGGCATTCAAAGAGTGTGGAGCCATGATAGCACAGAAATCCTAGCAAATGTCACACTTGGGATTTTTTACAACATTGGATAGAGGGTATGGCTTCAAGCTTATTAGGGTAGCTAAGAGTATTGAGAGCTGAGATATTTTTGGTGAGTACTAGACCCTGAATTCTCTTAAGGTGATTTAATTGCTTAGTGAATGATGTGCCAAATGAGGTAGTATATTAAATGAGTGGCCTAATCTGGGGAGATGAAAGTGAGGCTATTGCTTCAATGGACCATGAAAAGATAAAAGGGAGGATTAGTTGTACAATGCAGGAGACTTTTCTGACTACCACAGAGATGTGGTGATCAGAGGAGAGGCTGTTATCACCATGGTTCTCCAAGTCCTTGAAGACTCTGTCATATTTAAAATTAACATTATCTGTATTGCAAGTGGTAGTTAAGCTCATTTACTAAAGAAAACTATACTTCATTTTTTGTGGTTAAGCCCATGATGCCAGTGATGTAATAATCATCCCAGTTTGCAGTCATCAGACAACTTGATTAGCCATAGTTCTTTGATAACAATATCCATGTCAGAGAAGTACATACCAAATAGGTGGGACCCAGGACAGATCCCTTTAGGACACTGCTGGCAACATTTTTTTTGTCTAGATAAAATACCCCCCAAACTTAATAGCATGAGTTCTGTTAGACAGCCAATTATCTGTACAGTGAATGACTATGGTTAAATATTGAACTGGGTATAGTATCAAAAATCTTGACAAGATATAGATAGCCAGCACAGATTCTATGCACCTTATGCATGGCCTCTGGAACCGTTCAACAAGCTCAGTGAAGATGAGCAGTGATGATTTGCCTTTTCCAAAACCAAACTGGTATGGATACAAGAAAATTCAGTCTCCAATATCATTCTACAGCCTTACAAATAATACTAGTAAGACTATTAGGCTTGTAATTCCCAAGGTCAGTAGAGGAACCACCTTTATGTACGTCACTACAACAGCTGTTGTGTGTCTACACTTTGAAGATATAACCAGTTGACAGAATAAGGGGATTTGCTAGGTGGGACCTGATGCATCTCAGCAGACATTCAGCAAACATCCAGGAATATTACTAAGGCCCTTGGAACTGACACTTTAGTGATTTTAGGAGGGGAAGTGTTAGATGAAATGGGGCAAAGGTCAAGGTGGGAGAATGAAGGTGGAAGAGAATTTGTCCTAAAGAATATTAACTATGACCCTGGAGTCAAAGCAGGAGATACTGTTAGTGATAACGTCAGTACAGAATCCTTACTAACTTATACGTTTCCTAATATAGCTGAAGAAGGCCTTAGAGTTGTCTTTTGTATCAAATACAACAAATTAGCAGCTGGCCTTGTATTTCCTAATGATAAGTTTGTGGGACCTACTTACCGCTTTAAAATAATTTTGTAATGATGAATTAACATCTTTTTAGAGATGGGTAACAGAAGTTTGTCTTTTTCTTATAGTTTGCTGATGTGATAGTCTCACCATACAGGTTTAGTTTTCAGCTTGCCATTATGCTTACTTTGTACTTATACAGGTACCTGAATACATCTATCAAAACAGGAGTAAAATTCACAGAAGGAAGCAGCAGCATTTCATACAGGTTTTTTTTATGGGAAACTGTACCAGTTGTAATTACCAGTATGACTAGTACATAATAAGTGAGTGAGTGCTTTTGGAGAAATATGAATGTAGAAGAGATATTAAAGGCCACAAAACAGGTTTTGATAGTGTGGCTCACAGCTAGACACACAGATTTGACAAGGGAGGGGGTAACAAGCAGAGAAGTGGAACTGGGTGAGATGTTGGAAAAAGTTTACAAGGACAACATTAAGAAATGGGTCAGTTTGGTCAAGGATATTGCCATTCACAAAGTCCAGAAATCTCCACAAGTCTAACAGCACATTAAAGAGATAAAAATGCTCAAACTGTAATTGTAATTTGCCTCTGTCTTCATTTTTAGAGAACTTTGGTATATACACAGGCACACACACACACTATATAATGTAATAAACTAAGTAATGACAAGGCTGACTCTTCAG